>NW_027041256.1:0-47083 GCF_037179485.1 Ochlerotatus camptorhynchus | reverse complement strand
TCTGAGAAAAAGTAAAATCTGTTGTAAGCTTGGCAATTTACATTTTATGAACGCTAGACAATGCGTAAGAAATAAACGAACTGCGACATGATTATGTTTAGTGAAATCAGCAATTGCAATAAAACTAGTAAATTTCAAATCGTTAGATTCTTCGTCTTTAAAATAAATAGCACAAGGGTGAATAGTACATTGGGCGTTCGCCCAATGAAAGCCTTGAACTGCATCCTGCACAACGAAAGAATAATTCTCCGAAAAATCACAGATTATGATGCATTCTGTAGCTTTCAAATTGCTTTTGACGTGTTTCATGTAATTTGCCTGTTGCTCAGCTATAAAGTTATGCGGCAATAAATTGAATAATTTTTCTAAAAAAGTATCAATAAATTCCTGTGTGTCCATTTCAACTAAGTCCATAATGCATCTATCTACTTGACGCCATTGTTTGAATTGTATTGATTCAACATGTCCGTTACTAAGAATAGTCATTAGTTCTGTGGCCAAAATTTGCGTTCCTGAACAATTTTTGCAACACTGCAGCCAGCATTGTTCACTTGGATTTTGACAAATTATTTTTTTAAACAAATCGTGATAGGAATCAACACCATCTGGGAGTGATTGTCTGCTTTGTAGTGTTTTAAAAATAAGTTTAACGTTCTGATGATATATACAAACGCATACGGTATGCGTGCCACTTGTCCCTGCCAAAATGCAGTGTTTCGGACGGTTACTGGCGAACATGGAAAATCCTATTTTAATATCAGGATATGTATTTTTAAAGATGGAGTACGCCTCCTGCAAGTTACACAAAACTAATCTTCTTTGTACGTAGATTTCGCCTTCATCATTTTTAGATATTAAATAATCTCTTTTCCCGGACAAACACGACTTATATCGTCACTGTTGTAAAAATCACGAACAAGCATTATCGTTGGTTCTCCTAATGAAGCTCTGCTTAACCTCTTTACAGGCACCGACATTATTCCTTTCTCTTGCTGCAGTGCTTTTGCTTGGTTGGCCATGGCCTGTCTTTTGTTGTCATCATAGCTGTATCGAAAAGCGATGTAGTGTGATTTTTGAGGGCAACGACACTGCCAGCTAAGGTGCTGTTTCTGTTAATTGCAGACAGTTCATTTTTTATGCCTACCAGCAGTACCTCCAGGCCTTCGACAGCTTCGTGAACAATTCGAGGATTTTTCTTGCTGCATCGCGAAACGATGTGTCACTTCTGTGTTGGCATGCAGTTGCTCCGTTTAGAAGTTTTTGTTGAGCCGCTAATTGATTGGATTCTAACTTTGCTTGCAGATGCTCTTGACACGAGTCGCAGCATGGTAGAAGATAAGAATTAAAATCCCCTACTTTTTTATTGTCCTTCCTGCGTAGTGAATTCCTCTGCATGGTCACTCCTACGCAGGCTGCATGAAATGTGCGTATGCAGCCAGTGCATTTCCAAATCAGCGAATCAACGGAAGAGTCAAATGAACAAATTTCACAATTCATATTGAAATGAACGGAACCAACAGCTATCGTGCGAAATTACTACAGCGAGAACGAAACGTACGCAAAAAAAAGCACAGAACGCACGTGGCTAGGAACGATTAAAAAACGCGTCCAAACCGATTGACGATCGATCGACTAAAAAAAGATACCGATCTGTCAGCAGCGTTCGATAAGCTAAACCATGCTATTGCTATTGCTAAACTAGACAGACTTGGGATCAATGGTAACCTATTACAATGGTTTCGATCGTATGTAACCGGTCGCCAACTGATGGTTGCCATAGGCGATTACCGATCTGATACTTATCCTGCTACATCGGGGATACCCCAGGGTAGCCACCTTGGACCTTTGATCTTCCTGCTCTACTTCAACGATGTGAATTATGTGCTTGACGGACCTCGACTATCGTATGCTGACGATCTAAAAATCTACCTTCGGATTCGTTCCATTGCCGACTGTCACTTTCTTCAACGCCAGCTTCATGCTTTTGCTGACTGGTACACCTTGAACCGAATGGAAGTTAACCCGGCGAAATGCTCAGTAATCTCCTTTTCTTGGATAAAAGAACCAATCATTTTCAACTACAACCTATTGGGTTCAGCAATTGAACGAGTGAGCCACGTGAAGGATTTGGGAGTCATTTTGGATTCGCAACTCACATATAAGCAGCATATTTCGTATGTCGTTGATAAAGCTTCCAGAACACTAGGCTTTATCTTTAGAATAACCAAAAACTTTACTGATATTTATTGCCTGAAGTCATTGTACTCCTCACTGGTCCGATCAGTCCTTGAATATTGCTCAGCAGTTTGGAATCCAAGCTACAACAATGGTGTTGAAAGAGTCGAATCAGTCCAGCACCGATTCTTACACTTCGCCCTTCGGCGATTGCCTTGGAGAGATCCTTTCCGTTTGCCTAGCTATGAAAGCCGATGTCAGCTGATTGGTTTGGAAACTCTTTCGACCCAAAGAGACGCTGCAAGGGCTTTACTTGTTGCCGATACATTGCAAGGGAGAATCGATTGTCCTACTATCCTCGAAAAAATCGATTTGAATGTACGACCACGTGCACTAAGAAACAGTCTTATGCTGAGACTTCCCTTTCGTCGCACGAACTACGGAATGAATGGAGCAATAAACGGACTGCAGCGAGTTTTCAACAGAGTTGCCTCAGTGTTCGATTTTCACGTACCACGTCAGACGCTTCGCCGTAGTTTCACCTCGATATTTTCGGGCACAGGTAACCGTGAATAGCAGTGTAATGTTTAAGTTTTAAGCACAGACAATCATGTTGTTTTTTGTATTACTTAACATCATTGGGGCTTATTGAAGCCTGTTGATGGAATCAATTAAATAAATAAATAAATAAATAAAACTGAGCAGATATCTGAGAGACCTTGGCGAGAAATCGCAGTTCTCGGAGGAAAATATACTGAGGCAATACTGAGGCTTTTACCTCGAATATTTACCTGACACGCGACAACTTCAATGCCTGTCACGGAAGGCAGATCGATTCTATAAAAGGAATGGAGCTTATTAATGCCTAGAAGCACCCCTCCATACGAATCTGCTCGATCAAGGCGAATAATGATAAAATCGTGGAAAGGGAGATCGGTGTCTGAAGAAAGCCATGTTTCACAAAGAGCAAATGCGTCACAAAGTGAATTGTGAACTAAAAATTTGAATGCGTCAAGTTTCGGTATAAGATTTCTACAGTTCCACTGAAGAAGAGAGATCATATCTCCGACCTCATTCGGAAAATTATCCATCAAAAGATATGATCGATGCAAGGAAGGACCACCTAGAAGCTAGTTGCTTCAAAAGAGTTTTCACAATTGGAAGCAATAAATTAATAATGTTCCTCGTTGAGTCAGAGATTTTAAATATATTGAAGATGCTCTCCACAATTCCAGAAAACGTGAACATGTTCTTACTGATTATTCAGTTTTTTTTCTGGCTGAAAAACTGGGATATCTGGGGTTTTAGATGATCCCGGAAGTGGCGGAAAGTCTTTGTTAAAATTACAAACTTTAAATCCCGGTGGAGGGGGTTTTGCTACATTTCCGCTACCTCTTAAATTTGTCAAGGTAGGTTGAGAGTCCGTACGAGAGGCCTTACGAGGTTTTTGGGTGACGCTTGTTTTGGATCGCTTCCTCGTGTTGCCGTTAAATACAAAAGGACTACTCTCACCAACCTCTGAGTCAGAGCCCTGATCATCATCTGGCAGGAGGTGGAATGTGTTGTTGCTTTTTGGGGTGGGTTGGGAAGATGAAGCGGTCGTTTTCAAAATTTCTGCTAACGAGCGCTTAGAGCGAGCTTGCAAAGACCGCTTTAGTTTTTCTCCCTGCTGTTTGTACTTCGGGCAATCACTCAGAGCATGTGGAGCACCCTTACAGTAAACGCATTTTGGTGTAGCATGACAAGGACCCTCCGTATGCTCCTCCCCACATTGATCGCACCGCGGTTTGTTGGAACAAAAGTCCGCGGTGTGACCTAGTTGTTTGCATTTCAAGCAATTCATTACCCTCGGTAAAAACAAGCGTACAGGTAGTCGAACCTTCCCAATTGTGACGTAGTCAGGTAATGCCGATCCTGAAAAGGTCACACGAAACGAATCTGAGAGGGTATACTTTTTGTTTGTGCCTATGTGCGATACTGACTGCAGTTGAATGCAGTCCAGTATCTTGACTTTCGGGAGAGCACGGTTTTTGAAAATGCCGAAAGATTCGACTTGCAGGAAATCCTCACAAGTCAGAGTCGAATTGGTGACCACTCCTTCAATTTCTACGTCACAACTGGGGACGTAGACTCGATATTCGATCGAAAAAAGCTCACAGGCAACAATTCGGTTTGCCTGTTTCAGGTTATCAACGGTAACGCGCAGTTTGTTTGGCGTCACCTTAAAGATATCGGTTACGGCCGAAAAATGTTTTGTCAGATCCTTCGAAATCCGAGAAATATTCAAAGGTTTTTGTTTGGGCCGGAAGAAAACAACACACGGACCTTTCGAGTCATCAGGGTAAGCCTTGTGGCGGGGGGTCGCTGATATTTTCGGGGGAAGGAGTGGAGTAGGCGCACAGAAGGACAAGGCGGCGATGGCGGACAAGGCGGCGATGGAGGAGAAGGGGGCTGTGGTAGAGATTTCACTTTTGGATAGGCTCCAGTGTTCTTGCTGGTGGTTTGATCAAGGTGCTCTTCGAGGGTATCAATTTCCTCAGAGCTATCAAGCTTTTCAAATGAGAGAGACTTTATTGACTCATCATCAGAGATGTCAAGCGACAGACCCCCGCCTTTATTTGTATCATCCATTGCGGTGACTTAAGATACCACCGCAACGGAATTGGTTGCAATATTAGCTATTAAATGTTTATATTTTCCACAAATTTCAAATATATGGATTGAAATTGGAATGGAAACAACAAGAAAAGGAAGTCAACACTGTGAGTGAATTGCTCAAAGTGTTAAAAAAAAATAAAATAAAATATGTGCAAAAAAAACTAAATAAGATAATGAATAATAATAAAAATAATAATTTGTAAGAAAGGAAATTCAACGCTGCAGGGGGATTACTTAATATTAGCAAATCGAAAACCAAACAAAAAAAAATTAAAAAAAAGAAATAGGCTGAGAAAAAAATTAACTTATCTCTATATGCCGGGATGCCGCGTTTACAAACTCCACTGTGCGATGAAGCAGAGATGATCGCTCTATTGTTGCAGCACGTGGCTTAGCATAAAGGGCACCGTCCGGTCTGGATAGACCGTATCTACAGTTCTGCTGCTTCGTTGTACGGTGTATACGGGTGATGACCTTTTGATGCCGTATGATGTGATGTCTAGGTGGTGGTTGATGATTTTACCGTTGGACAATCCAATCTTCAGACTCGGCTGATATGGTTGCTTCCTCCGGGGAACGTTTATGTCCGCCTGTGGCACTGCACACCAGAAGGTGTATAAAAAAACTCCGATCGGGGAGAGAAAAAAAATCCACTTTTATCCGAAAAACAAAACTTTTTGCGGCGGCGGGAGAGTAGCGTAAGCAAACTTGCTCTGTCGAACGTTCGACGAGGAATGGAGCATCTTTGGTTGAGGACTATGAACGAAGAGCTTACGTCACACCGAGAGTTGGGAACATGGAAGCTGGTGGAACTTCCACCGGATCGAAAACCGTTGGGTAGCCGATGGGTGTATAAAATAAAGCGCAATGAGAACGGAGATGCAGTTAAATACAAAGCATGCCTAGTTGCGCAGGGCTTCGGCCAAAAGTTCGGCGTTGATTTTGAAGATGTTCACGCACTCGTAGCAAAGCAAGCGACACTGCGAGCTTTGTTAGCTGTAGCAAGTCATAGTAAAATGCACCTGAAACATCTAGACGTGCGCACTGCATACCTCCATGGTGATCTCAACGAGGAGGTGTACATGGTTCAACCACAGGGTTTCGCGGAACCTGGCAGAGAGCGGATGGTTTTTCGTCTTCAGAAGAGTATTTATGGACTCCGACAATCCGCTAGATGTTGGAATAATCGGGTGGACAATGTGCTAAAGAAAATGGTGTTCAAACAAAGTACAGCTGACCCCTGTCTATACACCTGTGAGTGCAGCGGTAAGAAGGTGTACGTGTTGATCTATGTCGACGACATTGTTATGGACAGCGTGGATGAAAAACTGATTGATCGAGTGTACGCCGGATTAACATTTCGATATAACTGTACTGAAGTATTTTCTTGGACTCGAGATGGACCGTAAATCCGGTAATTACAGCATCAGCTTGAGAGGTTACATTTAGAGATTCGGTTTGGGTGAGTGCAAGCCTGCACGCACGCCAATGGAAGAGAACTATGCTCGAGGAGAAGTCGACAGTTCACCGTTAGCGAACAATGTTGATTATCGCAGTCTAGTAGGTGCACTACTCTATATTGCTGTTCACGCTAGACCCGATATAGCACATGCTACCTCGATTCTCGGCCGCAACGTGAGTCAACCGACAGAAGCCAACTGGGTAGCTGCCAAGCGCGTTGTTCCTTACCTACGAGGTACCTTTTACAAAAGACTGTGTTTCAATGGATCATCTGTAGAGTTAACAGGTTATACAGACGCCGACTGGGTGGGTGATTGTAAAACCAGGAAATCAACATCTGGTTACGTATTTCTGATGGGAGGAGCAGCCTTGTCATGGAGAAGTGCTAAGCAGGATTTTGTATCACTATCGTTGATGGAGTCTGAATATATCGCGTTGTGTGATGCTGCTCAGGAGACGATTTGGCTTAGACGGATTCTGGACGATTTCGGAGTGGAACAGAAGCAAGCAACAACCATATACGAAGATAATCAGTCATGTATCGCATTCGTCAAGTCCGAGCGCTCAACGAAACGTTCCAAGCATATTGAGACAAAAGAAATGTTTGTCCAGGATCCTTGCAAGAAGAAAGTCATCAGACTGGAGTATCTGTGTTCTGAGGACATGGTTGCTGACGGCTTAACCAACAATCAATACGAAACTAACGATTTTGAATTGGCTCACCACTTGACTAGCCTATTGACACAAACGAAGTGACAGACGACTAACTGGCGAAGAAATTCATTAAAATAATGTGGTTCACTGTAATAGAATTTTTTTGGAAGCTTGTGCCATCATCCACCAGATGGATTAGTTTTTTGTTTTGATTTGAACAAAGTTGATTTTGTGTATCATTTTGTCATTTTTTTATGCATTTCAGTTTTGAGTAGAGTGAAAGAGATAGAACCAAAACATTCTAATACATTTGGTGAAAATGCTAGTACAATTCTTAGTAGTGTTGCCATGTGGTACAATCAACAATCAATACGAAACTAACGATTTTAAATTGGCTCACCACTTTAGTAGCCTATTGGTCCCAAGCAAACGATTAACGTACCCTATTCTAGTTGAAATTCTATTACTACACTATGTTTGTTTTGATTCGCTATGAAAGTTTGACAGATAACATCAGGGGTGTGCGGATTCATGCAGAACATGCAGGGGTGAGTGAAATAGCTTGGGACTGCTTGGGACCGTTGTTCTGGTACTGAGTGAGCCAAAAATAATAATGATTTTCTTCGGGACCCAGTGGTCTTAGAGTTACCTCTATGGTACAATCCAGTAGTAGTGGTGTTGCCATGTGGTACACTGAAAAATTGAAATAGCAGGTTAGTCACCAAAGTTTTCGAGCCGCTCCGTCTGTCACTTCGTTTGTGCTATTGGTCCCAAGCAATCGATTAACGTACCCTATTCTAGTCGAAATTCTAGTACTACGCAATGTTTGTTTTGAAATTTTGACAGATAAAATGAGGGATTATTGGTTTTCCCTATGTTTCGAGGGGTGAATAAATTAGCTTGGGACCGAAGGGAGTACCAGATCTTAGCCAAAAAGTTGAGCACGTTATTTCGGGACCTTCTAGTCTTAGACTTACCTCTATGGCTTAACCAAGTCCTTTTGAACGATCAAGACAAACAAGCTTGCCGAGAAGATGGGACTCATGGAGTAATCTATACGAAGAAGGATCGACCAAGCCAAATCGAGGAGGAGTGTTATAATATAATTTACCTTGGGGCGATCCTATTTCCTAGCTGCACTGCATCTTCTATGCTGTGGTTGTGTTTGCTTGTAAGAGCATAAAGTTTGTTCGTCTAAAAGTGGAAGTAAAAATAAACACACGTATCTAATATTTCGTCCCCGAAGTAAATTACTTTTATTCGCTTGAATACTAGTTTCCGAAACCGTTTCTTCCACATGGCCATTAGGTCCCCGGTTCATGAGTTGATGGTTCGATAGGTAGGGTTCAGGTGTGGGAGCTGCCTCCCTGGCGTCGGTAGCATTGGTACTCAGTACGGAAAACAAGATAGACGGAAATCAAATCGAGGAAAATATTTAAAAAGACTCTCCTCTTTGTTGATGGGTTTAGTACACTGAACCAATATGACATATTCCTGTTATGTGAAAGTCTAATAAATTTGCGCTATATGATAATCCATTGAAAATGTGTCTGGTAAATTCTATATGAATATCTGATACATTTACAATGCTGATAATTTGGTAACTTTTATATGATCGTCATATGATAAATGAAAAACGGTCAAATTATAATAATTAACTGAAATGGATTTGAAACCCATAAGCGTAAGCTTTACTTTTCATATGTGTCATAAATCAATCGATGTAAAGTTTATGTGAAAATAAAATGAAATTTACTTCTTCTTTTGACACATAGGAGAAATGCAGGTAATGTCGGTCTAAGTGTCCTTAATTTGGGCCCATACATAAATTCAGCAATCGACTAAATTTTCAATAGCAACCAAAAATATCCATTAGTAACGTCCCAATAACGCGTTCATCTAGATAAAATTGATAAATAGCAGATTTTTAGCGATGGGCCCAATCTTAGATGCATAGGCCAACATTAGAGACATTTGCCCTATATTTAATCGAATTCTAAAAATAAATGGAAAAATAAACATCAGCCAGAGCAGTGTGAGCTTTCACAGTTGTGTCTTTTTTTATTGTAGCTGATTTGGGATTCGATCAAGAACTGTTGAGGTGTGATGCTTGCGGTGTCTGCGCTCGATTCCACTGCTGACTTCAAGATTGAGCTCGTTCAATTAGCATGAAGTAAGAACAGCTCTCCCGACATGGAATGTAGTGCAACGTTATGCTCGTTTTGCTAGAGTGAAGAAAAATAACACTAACAAATGTATGCTCCGTTTCGGTGGTGTCGTGTATTCAAATCTTTCTTAATGCTCCTGTGTGCAATAAAACAACGACTACATTATATGAGTTCATGGAACTGGTTCATGAAGTTCGAGTACTAGTGCTGGAATCTGAATTAGCCGTGCACACTAAGATTTTGATTCTGTGTTCAGTAAATTTTAACGAAATCAGAACAACTGAACATTCGGTAAAACTTTGACCTTTGACCTGAAAATAGATTCAAAACATGTTCAACCTTGTTTAAATGATCATATCTTGTCATTTTAGTAGAGATTTAGTTTCAAAGTAGCTTTTACCGATTTCTGATCAGATTTCGGTAAAAATTATCGAAGTCAGCGATAATTTCAAAGTGTGTGTAGAAGGCTTACAATTAAAATCTTAGCAAATAAATATTGCAGTAAAATCATTTTTTTCAATTTCAATACATTCTTTTCCGGAACCCCTTACCTTATGGAACAATAACAAACAAAGATTATTCAATACAGTATCATTGTTGTAAGCTATATTTAGTTCGACTAATCATTTTAATGAGTGTACGATAACATCGTTGACAATTGTTTCAATAGTTTATGAAGAACAAGCATGTAAGTTTTATTTTATTGGGAGCGATATTTTTCTCAGAACCACACAAACATGCCAAAACAAATGTTTGCTGTTGGATTTCTTAAAAGGCAAATCTATGTGACTATAAAATGATTGGGATAGATCTGTTTACAATCTTTAAACGTCAAAAATCAAAGGAAGCTATTAAAATACGATATACATGTTTTCCTGTACTGCAAAGTTAAATGACTGCCCAATAGTTTCTACATGTCTGTTTACACGCCACATATCAACAAACGTCAAAAATCGTTTAAAGCAACTCCAATAAAATAAACATAATTATCTTATAAGCTATATCTTTTAGTGAGCAATATTCATCATGAAAACAGGTATATTTTACTCAATTTTCTCATAGTGCAAACTTAGGTATATGATTTTCCATTAGGTTCTAGATGTCTGTTCCCACCCATTACATATCGCCAGTTTTTCACCATGAAATATATCAGACAGTATTCATATACATCTTACTTAACTATCGCTAATCACGCTCGAAGCAGAGTATTATCAACAATCAATACGAAACTAAGGATTTCAAATTGGCTCACTACTTGACTAGCCTATTGGTCCCAAGCAAATCGATTACGTACCCCATTCTAGCCAAAATTCTAGTACTACACTATGTATGTTTCGATTCGCTATGAAAGTTTGACAGATAAAATGAGGGGTTAGTGGATTTTCCTATGTTTCGAGGGGTGAATCGATTAGCTTGGCACCGAAGATAGTAACAGTGTTGAGCCAAAAAGTTGAGCACGTTTCTTCGGGACCTTCTGGTCTTAGAGTTACCTCTATGGTATTATCACAAACGAAGTGACAGACGACTATCTGGCGAAGAAATCTATTAAAATAATGTGGTTCACTGTAATAGAATTTTCTTGGAAGCTTGTGCACTTGTGCAGCTTGTGGTACAATCTAGTAGTAGTGGCACCAACGAAGTGACAGACGGAGCGGCTCGAAAACTTTGGTGACTAACCTGCTATTTCAATTTTTCAGTGTACCACATGGCAACACCACTACTACTGGATTGTACCACATGGCAACACTACTGCTGGATTGTACTAGCATTTTCACCAAATGTATTAGAATGTTTTGGTTCTATCTCTTTCACACTACTCAAGACTGAAATGCACAAAAAAATGACAAAATGATACACTCTTTGCACACTGTCAAAAATCATTGTACACAATATCAACTTTGTTCAAATCAAAACAAAAAACTAACCCATCTGGTGGATGATGGCACAAGCTTCCAAGAAAATTCTATTACAGTGAACCACATTATTTAAATGGATTTCTTCGCTAGTTAGTCGTCTGTCACTTCGTTTGTGCTATTAGTCCCAAGCAAACGATTAACGTACTCCATTCTAGTCGAAATTCTAGTACTACGCAATGTTTGTTTTGATTCGCTATGAAAGTTTGACAGATAAAATGAGGGGTTATTGGTTTTTCCTATGTTTCGAGGGGTGAATCGATTAGCTTGGGACCGAAGAGAGTACCAGAGCTGAGCCAAAAAGTTGAGCACGTTATTTCGGGACCTTCTAGTCTTAGAGTTACCTCTATCACAAACGAAGTGACAGACGGAGCGGCTCGAAAACTTTGATGACTAACCTGCTATTGCAATTTTTCAGTGTACCACATGGCAACACCACTACTACTGGATTGTACCACATGGCAACACTACTGCTGGATTGAACTAGCATTTTCACCAAATGTACTAGAATGTTTTGGTTCTATCTCTTTCACTCTACTCAAAACTGAAATGCATAAAAAAATGACAAAATGATACGCACTCTTTGCACACTGTCAAAGAATCATTGTACACAAAATCAACTTTGTGCAAAACCAAAACAAAAATACTATCCCATCTGGTGGATGATGGCTCAAGCTTCTAAGAAAATTCTATTACAGCGAACCTCATTATTTTAATTGATTTCTTCGCCAGTTAGTCGTCTGTCACTTTGACCGGGGTGAATCGATTAGTTTGGGACCGAAGATAGTACCAGAGCTGAGCCAAAAAGTTGAGCTTATTTCTTCGGGACCTTTTGGTCTTAGAGTTACCTCTATGGTTGTACCATAGAGGTAACTCTAAGACGAGGGGGGCGACACATCTAAATCTCAAGTTTAGATGCTCAACAAATCTCACACTAGCGAACCAATCTTCGAAAAATCTTCTTTCATTTGTCGCATCTACTTGCATCGCTCATCATCTTTTTGCAGGAAATCTTCAGAATCGTCATCAATCTTCTTTCTATCTACTCAGCGTGCGAGCAGCTAGCCACAGCAAAACACAATCTTTTTTGCATCGTAGATAGAGTCGTTCCCTTCCCTCTAAGACTAGAAGGTCCCGAAGAAACGTGCTCACCTTTTTGGCTCAGCTCTGGTACTCTCTTCGGTTCCAAGCTAATCGATGTACCCCTCGAAACATTGGAAAATCCACGAACCCCTCATTTTATCTGTAAAACTTTCAGAGCAAATCAAAACAAACAAAGTGTAGTACTAGAATTTCGGCTAGAATGGGGTACGTCAATCAATTTCCTTGGGACCAATAGGCTAGTCAAATAGTGAGCCAATTTAAAATCGTTAGTTTCGTATTGATTGTTGGTATAACCAACCTCTATGGTACAGCCAACCGGTGTACATCGATTAGCTTGGGACCGAAGATAGTACCAGAGCTGAGCTAAAAAGTTGAGCACGTTTCTTCGAGACCTTTTGGTCTTAGAGTTACCTCTATGGTTATACTCCTTTAATCTATTACACCGATTGCGGTACTGGATAAAAGGAGTTTATTGGGACTACCACAAATGAACATTCATGGCTGTTGATGGTTTAAGAGAAAAGTTTAGCAGAAAAAAAAACTGATTTATATTAAACTTCTATGAGTAGCGCTTGAGTTTTTTTTCCCAACAATACTAGACATTTTTTAAGATTACAGATCTCGCCGTACATGATTTTGAAATCATCGTCGTTTTCATAGTTCTAATATTCTCCAATAGGTCTCACTTTGATTCATAAATTATGGCAAGCGTAAAAATTTGGATACACTTAGGTTTGTTTAAGGGAAATGTGAAACGTATAGAAAAACAGCCAGGATTGAGTATCCTCACCTGCCAAAATAGTTTTGAATGGTTGGTATGATGCTTAATATCAGCATGATGTTAATATGTATTCGCAATTTTTGTTTTATTACTACTACTAACGCTTAAATCGTTCAAAAAACAAGTGTACAATTTGCGAACAAATTCAAATTATTCGATGTTTGATACTACGTGAAATGAGGTCTTGAGTACGCTGAATTACGGAGCTTAACAAAAGTTACGAGAAATAACAATTCTAACAATTCTTTACCTTTTTCAGAGAAAGAAAAGATCTACAATCGCCAAGTATCAGCACCAATTTTGAAAAGGAAGAGTTCCCGTTTAGGATTGGGTCAGTTTCTTTCATCCGGATCAAATCAGAATCATTTGGCGACCCCACAGCACACATATTTACAGGCTCATCCTCAACATAATTACAATCAAATGCACCTTCACAAACCCCAGTCTAGTGCCTCCCACAGCGTACAACATTCACAGTCGTATAAAACTCATGCCCATCATTACCAAGTTGGCAGCCAAAGCGCCATGGGTCGGCCAGAAAATCTTGACTCCTCATCTGTCCCTACCACTCCCAATTTAATATCTTCCCAGCAGTACCAACATCAGCAATCATTCTTCCAACAAAATTTTGCCACTTCCACAACAACAGGGGTGCCAGGTAAGTTGTAGAGCATGATTGTTTTGTTGAAAATTCCCTAATATTTTAGACGTGTTTCTTCTGCACACTCCAACTGGCTATGGCTATTTGCCGTAAGTGTTTCCTGTACTTTTTTTTGTAATATTTGAGCCTATTACACCTATTATTGAGATGAGACAGCAGAAACAAAATGTAATATCTAAAAAAATTAACTCATTGTAAAGTGTTAAATATTACTGTAAATGATGGATTATCGAAGGCTATTAGTTTTAATCCCACAACAATTGACCTTTCTGTTTGCAAAAAGTTATTCAAAAAAATTAGGCATGGATATTTGATGTTTTTTTTTCTTCAAAAATATCGATTTAAGTGAAAAAAAGAAGATGTTCAATAAAAATAAGTGCTGCCACTTGTACCAAATATTATTATCGAAAAAGGTTCGAATGAATTTATGTAAGCTGCCAGTTTTTATCTCATCGGAACTGAAAGCCACCTGCCTACACCCAAAAAAAAATGCAAGATTGTATTGTATTTGCATTTCTAATACACTCCTCAAAAGTCGGAATTTTATAAGCGTTCGTATCCGTATTCGTATTCGTTGTATCGTCTTGGTGTCGTCTGCACACTTTTCGTTATGAGCCAACACTGAAACAAGGACCATGGTTAGGAATACTATTTTGTAGAAAACACTTATTTTTAATATAACTACGCAACGCTTATTGCCGTTAAATCTACTATCAATTCAGTATAGTTTACTATGAATATTAAAGAATTTACTATGATTCTGGCAAAACTATCACACCAACTTTTTTTTACAGTTGTCGGTAAACATTTTACTGACTTTCAAACAGCTGAACATTCGGTAATGAGTTCGGTAAAAGTTTGGTTTACTGAACGATCGGCAAACTTGCAATGTACACTCAGCTGTCAAAAAATACCGACCACCTCATCACTCAATACTGAAGTTCGGTCAAATTTACAAAAAAAAATCTGTAAAAATAGAAACGTCGTCAACTGCCAAAAATTACAGTTCTTTCGGTAGTTTTTACTGAAACACAGTGGAAGTCAAGGATAGGGAACTTCGTAAAAAATCACGCACAATATAAATTGTTGTTTATATTTTTTTTTTATTAAATGCTATTCGATATATTACACGACAATTTGTGTATTCAACGAGTCAGCGAACTTAATTCTTTCAAACTTATTGCAAGTTGTAGGTGAACCGAAAGGATAACAAAGAAAAAAATTTTTGAGACTGCTCATAAATTTTCCACCGGTCGTCGTTAGTGTTCCGATACCCATTAAAGCGGAAGCAAACAAAAAAACTGTTTGTCGGAAGGGCGGCAACTGACATTGAGCACCGGAAACGACTCAACCAACACCCGGAAGCAGTACTCGTAATTACTGTTGATACACATGCTCCAATTGTTGAAAACGATGTAGCCATCGCAATTGTCTGCATAGATGTCGCCTTTGAATTGCAAAACAGGGACATCTTTGGATGGGGGAAGGCCGTCATCCTGACAAAATAAAATATTTTTTTAGAAATCTTTGATATAAAAACACAAAAAAGAATTACCTGAAACCATTCCATAACACCATGAAGAGGGTTGTCGTTGACCGCATTGGACTCTCGCAAACGTTTGCTCCTCGACTAGGATTCTTAAAGCGAATGATGGCCAGTGTCCTCAAAAAATCTATAAAAAAAATCATAAGTGATATTGTTGAACATGCATTATAAAGTTTTACTATTCAATCAAGAGTATTTACCGTTCGTGATGTGCCGGTAATGTCCACCATATTCTGCAAGGATTAATCCCTACAGGGATTTGAACTTTTCACTGAAATTTAAACATTTTGGGTTGAGAAGACGGCATTCGATAGAGATCTGAAATGAATAATGTAACCTAATGAATTTGTATACTAATACTTGAGATAAAAGAATCCCCACTTTCATTGTGTGAGTTGGGGTGCCCGGGTAATAAGCACCCATTTGATTAATCAGATATAGACAAAAGCAAAATAAACCGTTCCGCATAAGTGTAAAAATACCACAGACAAAACGAAACTACACTTAAAAATTTACTGCTCTCGTTTGACCGTTATAATGAAAAATTTGATAAGACATTTATCACGACAGACTTGGATATACTGTGTGCTCTTATTTAATACGTCGATTGGAGAACTAGATTCAAGGAGGAAAACTGTAAAACAATCATGTCACATGATTGGAACACCGACAAAATTGAAAGTTTTGCTTGTTTGTCTGTGGTACAGATTCACTGTTACCTAATATAATATATGAAGATGGATGAAGGATGAAGTTTCACAACAAAGTCACGATGACATCCCGTGTGTCGCTGCTCAGAAGGATCTGTAGCCTGAATATGACGCAAGGAGGAAACGTGGAGAAGCACCTCTTCGAGCTGGAGGAGTTATTTGACCGACTGGAGTGCGCCGGTCAGAAGCTCGAAACACCACTGAAAGTAGCGATGATTTATCGCAGCCTCCCGGAATCATATGGCGGATTGGTGACGGCGATGGAAAGCCGTCCGGACGCAGATCAGACGATCGAATTCGTCAAACAGCGGCTGGTCGACGAGTATATGCGCAGAGTGGAGCGTTCCGGTGAGTGTAGTGAAACTGCGATGAAGCTGCAAAGCAAAGGGCGGAAGGAGCAGAAGTGCTACAATTGCGGTAAGCCCGGTCACTTTCGTCGTGATTGCGGTTGTTGCAGCAGGATAAGAAGAAAGAAGAAGATTCCAGAAGTGACAAGAAGAGAAGTGCGCGTAAAGCCAAACAGGCTGTCGAAACGGAAAGCCCGATTTGCTTCACGGTTGGAAGCAATCGGTGCAGCGGTTCGTGGTACGTGGACAGTGGCAGCTCGAGCCACATGACGAACAAGAAAGCCTTTTTTCGGGAACTGAATGAAAATGTGAAGATCGATGTTGTGTTGGCCGATGGATCTGTGACCAGATCGGCCGGAATCGGCGAAGGTGTTGTGAAGTGTGTTGACAATGACGGCCGCGTGAGAGACATTACCTTTCAAGATGTGTTGTACATGCCGAACCTGGACAGTAGTTTGTTGTCGGTTCGGAAGTTAACACAAAAGGGACTGAAGGTGGAATTCGGCGCGTCAAGGTGCACAGTGGTGAATATGGAAAGAGAAGTGGTTGCAGTGGCAGTTCTTAGTGGAAACCTGCACAAGCTGAGCGTGGCACAGGATGCACGGCTGAGCAAGGAGCCTGGCACCGGCGGTTTGGACACCGTGACCCTACGGTGCTGCAGCGCATCCAAGCGGAGGAACTCAGCGATGGCTTCCAGGTGACTGACTGTGGAATTAGGCAAGTCTGTGAACGCTGCCTGCAAGGTAAACTTTCTCGTATTCCCTTTCCCAAAATGAGGATTTGGATTTGATACACACAGATGTGTGTGGTCCTATGAAGTCGGTCACACCCGGAGATTGTCGTTATTTGATGACCATAATTGATGACTTCAGTCGCTATACGGTGGTCTGTCTTTTAAGGCAAAAGTCTGAGGCAGCCGGGTGCATCAAGAGATTTGTGGCACATGCGAGGACAAAATTCGGAAGAGCGCCTTGCGTCATTAGATCCGACGGCGGAGGCGAATATGTGAACCAAGAGCTTAACGAGTTCTATGCCTCGGAGGGAATTCAAGCTCAGTACACGGCTGCCTACTCCCCGCAGCAGAACGGAGTTGCGGAGCGGAAGAACCACAGCCTCCAGGAAATGGCAACCTGCATGTTGCTCGACGCAGGTCTCGGGAAGCAGTACTGGGGGTAGGCAGTGATGACTGCCGGTTACATCCAGAATCGTATGCCGTCCTCGATCCGGAGACCAACAAGATTACCATAAGCCGAGACGCTCGTTTTGTGGAGCTGCAGAATGGTTCCATGATGATGGATCGTCGGTATGGCAAGCAGGATGAAGATTGTGTGGTGCTCGACTTGGGAATGAACGATGCCAAGGTTCAGGAGGAGCAGGATGCACAGCAGCAGATTCAGGAGGAGAATTCAGAGTCCGAAGAAGAATTTTACGGTTTCGAAACCGAGGAAGAAGATCCCGTCGGCCGAGCCGTTCAAGATCAGAACCAGCAAACAGTTCGGAGCACAAGAGGCGTACTTCCGAAGCATCTGCGAGGTTATGTGGTGGACGTAGCCATGGCTGTCGAGCAAGAACCTGTGAGCTACGAGGACGCAATCGGGAACTTTGAGCAAATGTTGTGGAAGGTTGCTATGAAGGAGGAGTTCGACTCGCTCATCCAAAACGGGACCTGAAAACTTGTGGAGCTGCCCGCTGGACGAGAACCAATAGGCTGCAAATGGGTTTTTAAAAGGTAGGAAGACAGCGTTGGCAATGTAACCCGTTTTAAGGCACGCTTAGTGGCACAGTGGTTTTCACAACGCCCTGGTATAGACTACGACACAGTTTTCGCGCCAGTGGCTTCGCAGAATACCTTGCGGGTTTTGCTTACCGTAGCGAGACATCATCGGATGAGCGTGCATCAGTCAGCGTATCTTCACGGGCGGTTGCAGGAAGATATATACATGCAGCAACCAAAAGGATTCGTGCAGTCAGGCAAGGAGAATCTGGTCTGCAAGCTAGAGCGCAGTCTTTATGGGTTGAAGCAAGTGGCCAAAGTGTGGAATGAAACTATCAGCGCAATATTGAAGGAGTTGGGGTTTGAACAGTCACAGGCGGACCCATGTTTGTATGTCAAGGCTTTGAGAAGCGGCGTACGAGTCTATTTATTAATATATGTGGATGATATGCTGCTTGCGAGCACCGATGTCAACGAAATAAAGCAAACCGAGAAGGAACTAGCGAATAGGATGAAGCTTTCATCTCTAGGAGAAATCTCGTTCTTCTTGGGGATACGCGTCACCAAGGACGGTGAAGGATATTATAATCTGGATCAGGAGGTGTATGTGAAGAAGGTTGCAAACCGATACGGACTTAGCGAAGCAAAAGGATCAAAACTACCGCTGGATGTTGGCTATTATCAAAGCCGGAAAGACAGCAAGAGTTTGCCGGACAATAAGCGCTACGATAGCCTGGTTGGAGCGCTGCTCTACGTCTCGGTGAACACTCGGCCGGACATCGCAGCGAGCGTAGCGATTTTGGGAAGGTGTGTTAGCAGTCCGGTAGAAGCTGATTGGACTGAACTGAATCGATACCTTCTGAGTACAAATTGCTATAAACTGAAGTTGTCGACGAACAGAGTGGAGCCTATTAAGTTGATCGGATATTGTGACGTGGACTGGGCTAGTGATAGCTCGGACAGGAAATCCAATACGGACAGATATCCCGTATTGGATTTCCTGTCCGAGATGAGAAGTTGGAGATGCAACAGTGTGCTGGGCCAGCAGGAAGCAGGGAAATGTTTCTCTGTCGAGCATGGAAGCTGAGTACATCGCTCTGTCCGAAGCTTGCAAGGAGGTTGTATGGCTGCGGCGATTGCTGGCAGAGATGAATGCGGAACAACGTGGGCCGACTGTCATCTACGAGGACAATACTAGCTGTATAAGTTTCGTGGAGGTCGAGCGCCAATCAAGATTATCCAAGCATATTGATACCAGAATGCACAATACGAAGGATTTGGTGCAGAAAGGAATCGTTATCCTAAACTACTGTGCTTCGGAGACAATGGTAGCCGATGTATTGATCAAGCCTGTCGGATGCGTGAAGCAGAAGCAGTTTGCAACTACGCTGGGCTTGACCAACGGGGACGATCGAGTCGAACGTGGTGCGTAGCTCCAATATCGAGGAGGAGTGTTGGTGGGGGCGATATTTATATACGCCACCACTGCGACGCTGACGATGAGTCGACAAACCAGTCGACGAACGAGAGAGAGGAGAAAGAGTAAGTAAAGAACAGAAACGATTTTCAGTTACTTTTGTACCGACCGCGAATAAAGTTGTTTTCGTACCGAGCTCCGTGTTGCGTTTTCTTTTCTGGCCTCGTTACGCGTTCACCCGAGTTTCTGCCTTGTGTCGGGTTCTTTCCGCTGTGATAACCTGCTGGTCGATCCCGTTTTCCCACATAAATTACATCCAGTGACTTTTAACCCGCATTCTGATGGTTTTATCTCAGCATTTCTAACAGCTTGTAAGTTCTCATTGTACCATTCACTTGTTCGATTTGGGAACTCTGCAGTGGGATTCTCATGAAATGTTGGTCGAGAAATTGTGCAGATCCTACAAAAATAGTTTGCTTCAGGACCAAGTAGTCCGAATACTTCATGGGCTGCCAACGTATCTCCACAAAACACAGTTACAGTAGCTCGTAATTCAAATTTTTCGGTTCCGTAATATACTATGACTCCTTCCTCAAGCTTTTTGAGATCCGAAATCAATTGTTGCAAAATTTTGTCTACCCACACTGCTTAACTTGGCTTGACAAAGCGTATGTTACAGGGAAAATGGTTTTTGGAGACGAATTCCACTGTGCAGGAAAATTTTGAACCTTTATGCAAAAGTTTGAAATTTTATTTTTTCCAGCTCTTGAGCTAAACGCATTCCCAACTTCAACATCATCCTGATATAACGAAAGGCGTACAGCATGTGGGAATTTTTTAAAATAATCATTTTTCTCGTAAAGCAGTCCTGTACATGATGAGTTGTATTCTCTAACGCCTGGTGTCGATTGGTTAAAGTATTCTTCTTCTGTTAGAAGGAATCTGGTTGCAGGATTTCGAAACAATAGCTTCAGTGTTTAAATTATGAGGATGTACATGAAGGTTTCGTTGACGCGGACAGTTTTATTGATACCATCAACACAGCGAATGACGTCACGACTTCCTATGCACTTAAGAGATGGCTGAGGAACGTTCACAGCTAGTGATTTTAGGAATATCTGCTGTTGCTTATAAGTTCTAACTTGGAGGCGAACCAGCCCAAGGCTGAAAGCCTCCCTAATAAAGATAAATAATAATAATATAAGTTCTAACACTTCCAAATAAGTCAAGTGTTTTGAACTCATTCAGAAAATCGATGGTGGATTTTACATTCATATCAATTTCGGTTTTTTTCAAAAATGATGCCGTAAGCTCTTCAAGATATTTCGATACATGATTGACAATATTTTTGCAAATCATCACAGATTCATGTACTTTATTGTGAGGAATTTCGACATTAGCTGTCAGCCGGCAATACTCATGGCTACGATCTGCTTAATTTCATCCAAAGACGTACGTGAGTAATTTTCATTTGCATTTTCAACAGGATCAATATCTTGGGCAATGTTATCAAGCTGATCAAGTTCATCACTAGAAACACGAGCTTTTAGAATCCAGAAGATGTGTTTCTCTGATATGCCTTTTTAACGATCCCAAATGTTGGTAGCGCATTCGAAATTGACGCACTGTGCAATCGTAAAAGGAGACGTTAGCTAAAAAATGTTGATGTTGGATATGCCATTGAATGTGACGTCCTTGCCTTTCTACATATCCCGGAACCGGGACTCGACAGAAAAAGCAAATTATGCGATCGCCAGCCATTTTGTTTGAGGGCTAAAAAATGAAAACATATAAAAACATATAAACAGTACTTACTGAAAAGCTCCCTTACTTCCGCATCCGTAGCCGCTAGAACATCTAACACGTCTTCCATTTCAATGGTTTACAAGTTTGTTTCTGCAAATATGCGCCCAATTTTCTTTTAATTGGTTTACACTTGAATTTTCCACCGCTTAACTTGTGAAAATGGCGAAGATTTGACAGGTGTGATTTTTATTGAAGTGTTCGGTAATAATTACTGAACTCCTGTATTTTTTACATTTTTCGTCAGTATTTATAAATTTTCACTGACAGTCGGTAAAACTTTTACTGAACAGTTGAGATTGAATGACATTTCATGGCTTACAATGTACATCGGTAAAATAAATGCAAATTTTCAGTAATTTTACATAGGAATTACCGAAAACTTGTTTTTATTTGACAGTCAGTAGAAAATTGAAGCAATTTTACAGATCGCTCAGTAAAATTAAATTTAACAGATCAAAACCGTAAAAAAAATTACCGAACATCAAAACTAGAATTTGGCTTGCTCAAATGCATAGTAATTTTGAAAAAAATAATAATACAATTAAATTAAATTGTTTTCTGCAAAAATCTATTGGTGACTGAACTACATTTAAACTAGCAATATAGTATTTTTTCCAATGGATTTTGTTTCAGTGAAGGAATAAGAATTGCTGCAGCTTTCTGTAAGTTGCTGTAAGAAAATACTATATACACACTTAGCGATGTTTTCCTTGTTCGGTATTTTTTTTTTACCGAAAATAATCGGCAAATGAAGAATGTTACAGATTTTTCGGTAAACAAAAATAATTTTACCAACATTCGGTAACGTTTTACTGAAGTGACGGTAATCTGGCTATTATATTGACAATCTCAGTAAAAATAGTACAGGAAGATCTGTAAAACAAACAAAACACCGAATTTTTTTAAAAAATATTTAAAAAAAAAAAAAAAAAAACCGAACAAACTGCAAATTACAGAAACGTTTACCAAACTTCTGTAAATAATTCTAGACTGTCAAATCAAAAGACGGTCATATTTATATCAAGTGTTAAAGTAAACAGTGGACCAGTGAAAACAGTGTAGGTATGTTCGCAAATACGGATGAATAATGCATCTCTTAAATATTGTTTATTACATTTATTTCTTTCATTTTTATGACTGCTCTTCAGACACAGCCAGGAATTCTGTGCTTTCGGGATCAGGTTCCAGTCAATGTTTCTGGACTGGCATCTCCATGAAAGCAGCCACCTGCGAAAAGAATACTCCAGCGAGCAATATGTGTTATTTTAAAATATATTTTTACCATTGAATAAAATCTCGCAAATAAGAATGCAAAAAAAAGCTTTACATTTTAATTCACCGGAAAAAAAAAACCAAAAAATACAAAAGATCAACAAATTTACATTTACGGAACAGTTCAGTAAAAAATTACCTTTGAGCTTTGACAGCTCATCAAAAAATCTGTTTAACGATCGTTCGGTAATCGTTTCGATTACCGAACGTTCAGCTGTTGAAAGTTCGGTGAAAAATTACCGAATACGGTAATAATTTCTAAGTCTGTAGACGAGTGCACGGATGGATTTGAGTTAACTCACTCGACAAAAAGTGACACAACAGTGGGGCCCTGTTTACTAAAAATGAACACATGAATAATACTCACGTAACATTTGAAACGGGTCTATCAACTTATGTACACAAAACTTGTTAAGCCTTTTTCGTGCTATGGTAAACTATGCTACGCTATGGTAAACTTTACCGATCTTTCAGTAAAATTTACAGTCCAGGCTGCACACGGTGCACGTCGGGGTAACCTAACTTTTTTGACATCTGGCAGTGGTTTGTTTACATGGACTTAAAAAAAGAAAGTTTAAAAAATTTAAAAATTCTTTTTTAGATTTATTGGAGAGGAATATTTTTCAAACGAACATAGTCGGATATCATATCCGGAGTGATTTGAGATTTGGGCGTAATTGCTTTTGTAAACAAACATTTCAATCACTGATTTCTCACGAATAAACGCTCAATTTCGTACACAAACTATACCAAATGATAGATAAACCAATCCTCTACCTGATGGTGTTATTAGTTTTCGAGATTGAGGTTTTATTTGTGAGAAATCGTCGATTGACGTGTTTGTTTACAAATGTAATTACGCCCAAATCTCAAATCACTCCGGATATCTGCACGCTCTCTACACGGTAAGAAAAAAGTACCCAAAATTAAGTCTAAAAAAACTCACCGTTGGGTTATATCATTTGAGGTTTACCGTTGAGTGAATCAGAAAAGCGGCGTTGGGTCAAATTTACTCATCTATTGAGTAATAATATATGAACTCAAATTTAAGTTAATTTTCTGTTAATCATCGTTTAGCTCAAAAGTAGTATTTGTCATTATTTATTGAATTAGTACTTTCCGTAGTTGTTTAAAATGTACATGTTAGTAAATTGTATTGCGTAAAGTAATTTACGAAGAATATCCTGAAATATTTATCGATACATTCCATTTAACTAAAACACACTGCGATTCAAAGTATAAAAGAACTCAATTTTCAGTTAATAGTACTCAACCGTTATGTTTTCACCGTTGGGTACTTTTAACTTAATATTGGATGAAAATCATAGCAACCTGCACGGCAAGATAAAAATACTCAAAATTAAGTTTAAAAAAACTCAACGTTGGCTTCTATCATTTGAGGTCCGCCGTTGAGTGAATCAGAAAAGCGGCGTTGGTTAAAATTAACGCAACTATTGAGTAATAATAAATGAACTCAAATATAAGTTTATTTTCATTGAGGTTGCTCTTATGCGCCTTTAACCATTTCATTTTCACAAGCGTTGATAGACGAGTGGTCAACACACGGGCCCCGTAATCTCAACGTCCATGGTTCGGTTCCAGTCTGCTCCGTTTTATTATTTTTTTGTCAACTTGGTCAACGTGGATTCATGATCAGGATTACTCAAAATTGAGTTTTCTTCTTTAACTTAATTTTACCTCAATTTTGGGAACTTTTTTCTTACCGTGTGCACTGCCATCGACGCTGTCATTTGTTTGTGCTTCATCGCCTCCGTTCCTGCTCAATTAGTCCTCGCATGAGTCTTCGTTAGTGTTTGATACATATCCCGCATAAACATAAGAAACGCCTAACCACTAATTCTGCATATCATCCCAACTCTATGCGGTATCCGTGAATGGTATCCGTACACACTTAATCTAGCTCGGTAAAATCTCCAACAGCCGATTACTTCGGCATTTACTTTTGCTGATATATCTGCAAAATATCTGTTTGTTAGCTGATATCTCAGCAAAATGATATTTGTTAGCTGAGTCTCGGCAATTGTTTCACTGAATCTCAGCAAAATAAATTGCAAAACTACTCGGCTGTTCGAATCTCGGCGAAAAATTTGAAGTGTGTGGGGGGTAGTGACAAAAAAAGTTGCAACGAAAACCGGTTGCATGCTGGTACGTTGGGTATTTTTCACCTATTCCATTCGATTGATCGTTAGGTAATTTTTACTCAGGATTACTCAAAATTGAGTTTTCTTGTTTAACTTAATTTTACCTAGCCCCACGTGTTGAGTGAAAGTAACTTAACTTTGGGTACTTTTTTCTTACCGTGTATGGTACAGAAAGTAGAGGGGCATACTTTTGCTTTTTGCTGTACACGCTATTTCAAAACTCCCCAAATTTGGATAGAATCCACACAGATCGGTCAAAACTGAACCTACCCAAAAATTGGTAAACTGTGTTTGGAGTGACAAGTTGACAAATGAACAACGTCGATCGGATTCATGTCAATGTTCTTCATTTGTCAACTTATCACTTCAAACACAGTTTACCCATTTTTTGGGTCGGTTCAGTTTGACCGATCTGGGTGGATTCTACCCAAATTTGGGTAGTTTTGAAATAGCGTGTACATAATTTTACAAAAAATAACCGAGAACATATATATAAGGCTGTCCACGAGATAGTTGCCATCAGCTTTTTCAGACTTATTTGTTTGCCAAGAACTTTTGACAGATCACAGTAGAACCAAAGAAGAATACTAAGATGAAACTGTCGGAAGAAAAACTTTCTATTTGAGTGTCCTCTTTTACCAAAGATGAATACTAAGATGAAACTGTCGGAAGAAAAACTTTCTATTTTAGTGTCTTCTTTCACGGTCCCTTTCATCCAAGGAGAACCCCCCGTATTCAAGGTAATTTTGTGGTTTTGCTGCCCCCTCGGAAGAGATGAAATTTTGCGCTCATTTTTATCAAAACAATCACACCAAAATCAGAGATGTCCCATTTTTTAATTACTCGATTGACAACTAATCGATTATTTTTTTGTTCGCTGTGCTGCCATTTTTCCACCAATGAGAGTGCAGCACATGTTTGAAACGATCGGTGATGATCCTGTGGAGATGTTAATGCTTATATCGGCAAGATCTAACCGATTATAAATAGTTTACTTTTCGGTTCGTTAATCGATTAAACGATTATTCGAATGAAAATCGGACATCACTAGATGAATGTGAAACGTCATTTCAAATATAAGGCCGTTCATAAATAATGATACAATTTGAAAGGGACCGGGGCTAATCACAAATTACGTCTCCATGGTAACTGAAATAAACACGAGTGTTCACCGGTTGCTTTTACGGTCCCTTTCATCAAATGAATACCATCAAATAAAATGAAACGTAATTTTGTGGATTTGCTGCCCCCTCGGTAGAGGTGAAATTTTGCGCTCTTTTGACGTAGAACTACGTCTTTGTCGACTATACTGGGATGCAAATAAAAAAATATGTGTGGTGAAGGAGTGTTAGGTTTTGAACGCTTGTAACTTTGTCATTTATAGATGAAATTAAAATCCAAATACGCCAATCGATAGGATATTACATTACGAACCTGTTGAAATAAATATTTTTCCAATTTTTTCTGTAATTAAACTTTTGAAACTGTACAAATGATAATTTTATCACTGATTTCATGAAATAAGCCTTTTTCCCACACCCAGTCATCATAAACGAATACCACTTGGTTGCACGTTATTCTGCTTGAAGCTGAAAAGATATAAATCAGCGCTGCCCTCATGCCTCTGCTCATTACCGCTTCGGACGGCGTGGCACTAGGTCCTGCATCAAGCAGGACTAGGTCAGCGGCTAAAGGTGGATCATGGTGTGTCCACCACAATGAGGAATGAGACTTGAAAAAACGTGCATGTAAAACCCCCTCCCACTTAACAACCCCCTTCCCCTCCCCCTTAACAATAACCCGAAAAAGACATGGACTTTGCGATCATTTTTTTTTCGGGAAATAAATTTTAAGCAAACCCTAATGATGTATGAATAATTATTTTTTTATATGCAGAGCCAACATTTTCAAACAAATATTGCTTAATAGGAGACATACACTGGATGAATTACCAACAACTGACTGTAAAACATATCTGGTACCTTTATATATGCAATTATATTAACATCCAAAGTCCATCCTTTTTTACATATTCTGCGCAAAAGAAACTTTTTGCTCCGCCCCATTCATAAAAAACGGCGGGAAATCCTGAACCTGAAAAGATATAAAACAGCGCTGCTGTCATGCGTTTGCTCATTGTCGCTTCGGACTGCGTGGCACTTGGTCCTGCAGTAAGCAGGACCAAATCAGCGGCTAAAGGTGGATCCCGGCGTGACCACAATGAGGAAAAACAATGATGTAAACCCCCTCCCTCTTTCACAACAACCTCTCCCCCTCCCCCCTTCACAACAATCCCCCCCCCCCCTACACAACAATCTCTCCCCCCCTGAACAACCTCTCCTAACCTCCCCACCCACTCATCAACAACCTTTCCTAACCCCCCCCCCACTCATCACCAACCTTTATTACCACCCCCCCCCCCTCAAATACCTCTCCTAACCCCCCCCGTCCCCCCTACGCAACCGTCACCGAGGGGAGGAATGTCGGAAGTATAAATGCTGTAAAGCAAGGGGCCCAGCAGACTGCCTTGCGGGACTCCTGCTGGGATGGAAAACGTGTCGGAAAGACAACCATTCAACGATACCTTAAACGATCTTTGCTGGAGATAGTTACGGGTGATTTTAACCAGATGTAAAGGAAAGTTGAAGTTACAAAGCTTGTACACAAGTCCATCATGCCAAACATTGTCAAACGCTTTCTCAACGTCTAACAAGGCCATGGCTGTGAACTTGGATACAACTTTGTTACTTCGGATGTTATTCATCACCCGCACTAGCTGGTGATTGGTGGAGTGCCCCTTTCTGAACCCAAACTGTTCCGGAAGGAGAATGTTATTTTCCTCGACAAACTTGAGCAAACGATTGAGAATGAGTTTCTCGAACAATTTGCTCAGCGCTGAAAGGAGGCTGATTGGTCTGTAGCTTGAAGAAAATGTTGGATCCTTACTGGGTTTGCGGATTGGTATGATTTTTGCTATTTTTCAGATGATTGGAAAGTAGTGCAGTTCCAAACATCTGTTGAAGATGGCGGTTAGAAGAGACTGCACTTTCATGCTGAGTCTCTTCAAGATCAAGTTAAATATACCGTCAAACCCGGGAGCCTTCATGTTCTTGGTGCATTTCAGCGCTGAGCAAATCTGTTGTACTGTAATCATATCCGCCGGAGGCACGACACAAGGGGAGACATCTAGGTTTTGAACGCATTGCGCAACCTGATCATCGAGCGGACTTTGGATAGTCGAGCCAAGCAAATGCGATGAAGCGACATGCTTGCCGATCGCATTTGCTTTCTCCTGTGGGGTAATTAAAAGCCGATCGTCATCATTTTCGACTTTGAGAGGTGGAACGGGTTTGGGATGATTTTTCAGGACCTTGGCTATCTTCCAGAATGGTCTGGAGCGGTCGTCCAGATTCTGGACAACACGCCCGAAACTTTCATTTCGGAGTGAGTCCATTCTGGAAGCAATCTGCCTGTTCAGATCGGCCACTTCACGTTTTTTGCCCAGATCTCCAGTCCTCTGAAACTGGCGTCTACGAACATTTCTCAACCGAATAAGTAATTGGGTGTGGGAATCAATAGCAACAAACTTACCCCTCACAGGAACTTGTCGGACACACACCTCGTAAGCCACGGATATGGCCTGTTGGAGTCCTTCGAACGCCCGGTCGATGTCAGCTACAGTGTCGAGCAGTGGATTTTCATCGATGTTGCTGTCCACCATTCGTCCGTACTGCACCCAGTTGACATGGTGGTAGTCTTTACGCAGGCAGCTTCTAGCAGGAACCACGTTGACACCGACTTCAGTCACCACCGGTTGATGGTCGGAGCTGAGATCGTTGTGCACCTCCGGCTTGGATAGTCCGATGTTTGACAGGAAAAAGTCCAGCGTGGAGGGATTTCCCGCCGGAGAGATGAAAGTTGGTTCGTCTGGAAATTGCACAGTGTACAGTCCATGTTGTGCGTGGTCGAACAATAGACATCCGTTCCGGTTCCTCTGGTAGTTCCGCCAAGCTTCATGGCGGGCATTCAGGTCACCCCCAACGATGAATCGGGAGCTAGTACGGGTGATGGCGGTCAGGTCGTTCTTGAATTGAGTTCCTAGTCCATTGTTGGCGGTGCACTGGCGTGGGCAGTAAACAGCGACAAACCGGACGTTTCCAGTTGGTGATTCCACCTCCACACTAACGGCCTCGATGATAGAAGTGCGGACGTGGGGCAGAGTGCAGAACTTGATTCCCTTTCTGACGATGACCACTACACCACCCCCCCTGGAGCTGGTGCGATCAAGCCGGATAATGTTGTGGTCAGGCAACCAGAAGCTGTCGCCGGACTTTAGATGGGTCTCGGTTAGAAGACCCACGTCGATGCTGTGCTTGCGGAGGAAGTCGGCAAGCTCAATCTGTTTTGCTTTTACAGAGCAAGCGTTCCAGGTAGCGATGGTTAGCGGTTTAGACACCATACTGGATGATGAACTTACCGAGCACATGGATCTGTTTATTGTTTATTGTTTATTGCGGCACTTACGAAGAGCACCGGACATGTTGACGAAAATTTCCATCAGTTCATCCGCTGAGAACAGATCGGAGTTGTTGTTTTGCGCTGATGGTTGTCTCCAGAATCCAGGGGGGATGGAGAGCTTTGGCCAGCAGAATCACCAGAAGTTGCTTGAGCGGAATGCACTCGCGAATTCTCTTGCCTTTGCTGAGGGGCACGAAGAGGCGGGAAATCCTCCGTCCGAAATGCCGGGACTTTGTCCTTCTTGCGTCCTGGTTGGTTGTTAGTTGCCGCCTGTTTTCGGATGCCCCGGAATTCCACCTTGGAAGTCCTCAGGTGGGCGACGACCAAGTCATACTCCGCTTTGGTACGGAGCACCACCTTGGTGCCGACTCTGCCCAACTTGTATTTGGCATTAACGCCCAGCGTCGCTAGATCTGCGATGAGTTCATTAAGATGGGCATTTTTCACTACCAATGGAGGTAGCTTCACTTTTGCCGCACTCGGGCCGGCAGAATTTTCGCTGCCGATGGCGTCGCCGAAATCACCGATGTCGCTGGCGTTCGTCGCAGTGACATTGGACTGGTCTCGATTCTTCTTTCTCTTCTTGCTACGTTTTTCCGACACAGCTGGCTGGAAATTCCCATCCATGGGGAGAACAACAAACCTGTTCGAGGTAGGCACACCGGAGCTTCCGTCACCGGGGTTCTGGACCTTCGCTGGACTTCGGGACCGATGCTTCCCCATTTTGGGGCACACACACACGCACGACAAACCGCGAAAGAGAGCGTGAACACTATCGCCACGAACTTTTCAAACAACTCGAGAGAGCGAGCTAACACCGAACTGAACTGCTTGACGATCAAGCAGAGAATAACTGTGAAACATATCTGGTGCCTCTATATATGCAATTATATTAACATCCAAAGTCCATCCTATTTTACATATTCTGCACAAAAGAAACTTTCTGCTCCGCCCCATTCATAAAAAACTGCGGGAAATCCTATCAGGTTCTGAACCTGAAAAGATATAAAACAGCGCTGCTGTCATGTGTTTGCTCATTGTCGTTTCGGATGGCGTGGCACCTGGTTTTGCAGTAAGCAGGACCAAATCAGCGGCTAAAGGTGGATCACGGCGTGACCACAATGAGGAAAAGTAATGATGTAAACCCCCTCCCCATTTCACAACAACCTCTCTCCCTCCCCCTTCACATCAATATCTCCCCCTCCTCAACAACCTATCCTAACTCCCACCCCCACTCATCAACAACCTCTCCTAAACCCTCCCCCACTTATCAACAACCTTTCCTACCCCCTCCCCCCCCCCCCCACTTGTGAATTTCAGGAAATAAGTGCAAAATTTCCGAAAATCTTGAGACTTGAGGTAAGTAAGTATTCCGCAGTTCGAGCTGCAGTTGCTAAATAGAATCAATTTTCTGTTTTTTTCCTTCATTTTTTTCCGTCGATCTTGTTTTCCGTACTGAGTACCAATGCTCCCGACGCCAGAAAGGCAGCTCCCACACCTGGACCCTACATATCGGCCCATCAACTAATTAACCGGGAACCAACGGCTTTACTTCCCTTCCGAAGGATGATCAGTGAAAAAGAAAACAAAACATAAAAAAAATTGGCCATATTATTTCCGGAGGGATTTGAGATTTGGGCGTAATTGTATTTGTAAACAAACACGTCAATCACCGATTTCTCGCGAATAAAAGCTCAATCTCGAAAAGTCATAACACTATGAGGTAGAGGAATGATTCCTCTATCATTTGGTATAGTTTGTTTGTGAGATTGAGCTTTTATTCAAGAAGAAATCAGTACGTGTTTGTTTTTAAAAGCAATTACGCCCAAATCTCAAATCATTCCGGATTTTTGAATTAATAATCATATTTTTATTTCTGCTGCGTGAATTGTCAAACTTCATAAAATAAATATGATTGAATCAACAAGAAATCTGTTTTAAAAACAAACATATTTTTGTTCTTTGACTATATGTTTTAGTATTACTTCTACGTGAAGTCAACGATTTACATAGTTGAAGATGCTAATTTCAAATAACAGACTGTAGTGGTAATTTTTATACGATAGATGGAGTAGATGAAAGCATAGAGTTGATAGTTCCGTTAGAGTACGGCAGTGTGAAGATTGCATATAGATATTAGAATAGCGAGCTAGGACAACTTTTAAGGAAGGTACAAACAGTTTTTTCATCTCTCTTTACCAAACTCCCCCTTTGGAGAGGGATGGTAAGGGGTGTCCCCCCCCCCCACCACCACTGGCAAAAAGAGATGAAAACCGACCCGCTCAAGTACCAACTGTGTGTTTGAAACAGTTCTACCGATTTTTTACCGCACTTCAGTTGTTATTTGAAGGAAGGTATCCAGTCGTAGGTTTGGAAATTGCAACTATTGTTTACCCCTACCACGATATGTGCTCCTGTCATCGTCGACTTGACGATCTTGAGGGGACACGGGTGGGGTAGGTGCTGCTACTGTACCTTTCGACCATTGACAGTAATTGATGGTATGCTCCCATCCAGAGTTATATACTTTGACTATATGTTTTAGTATTACTTCTACGTGAAGTCAACGATTTACATAGTTGAAGATGCTAATTTCAAATAACAGACTGTAGTGGTAATTTTTATACGATAGATGGAGAAGATGAAAGCATAGAGTTGATAGTTCCGTTAGAGTACGACAGTGTGAAGATTGCATATAGATATTAGAATAGCGAGCTAGAACAACTTTTAAGGAAGGTACAAATCGGTTTTTTCATCTATATTTTTGTTGTTGACCCAGCTGCCAAATTTGACAGCTTACGTCAAATCGATGAAAGCTCTTGTGTAAGTTCGAAACGATTTTCTTTTTGATTTAATAATCCATGGGTTTTGAAGAACAAAAATACTGGATTGTTGAAACAATAATGATTTCTTTCTGCAGCCAAAACAAAATGAAATTCTTATTGGTTTTACGTCAAACATTATTACGTTTAAAATATTTTATTTTGCATGTGCAGGGTTGCTTCCACCGAGGCTTCCACTCACATGCTATAAAAAAATATTGTTCGGAATTATAAAATCATTGGATGTTATTATGATATGTTGTACACGCAGAAAAAAAATATTTTAAACGTAATAATATTGGACGTAAAATTAATAAGAATATCATTCTGTTTTGGCTGCAAAAAGAAATCATTATTATTTCAACAATCCAGTATCTTTGTTTTTTTTTCATTCCACTGCGTCCTAGCAAGAAGTACGGTCGACTTAGTTCGCGCTCCGCTATTTTGGAAGTTTTCTCGCTATTCGCTTGATTTAAATTGTCAGTTTTTTCTCGCTTAGAGTTCCCAGCTAAATAATTAACTAAAAGTGAGTTTTTTTCTGAGAAGAAAGTGTGTTTTCGGCATCATCGGAAGGAAAATTGTTTTTACGATTGCCAATTCGCCAACCATTTTGCGCACCATCGGTGCGTGGTAACGCATACCTGCACACGGATCATCGTCATCGAGTGTCAGCATCTGCCTCCGCATTTACACCGCTCATCTATCATCGTGTGTTCAGCTGAGTGCCGACCCTCACATAAGCACACACCAACGAAGACCGCCCGCACACGCTGATCGAAGATCATCCACGCTGCGCGTCGCTCAGCTGCTGCCGTTTAAACGCTCGGTGGTAGTAGTATAGGATTATCAGATAAGTTTTTGTTCTTGTTTCTCTCTATCGTCCACAGTTAAATTTTAAGTTTGTGTTCTGTGTTTGTAGTTTTTTTTTGTGTATTGTGTCCGAATGATTATCGTTTCAGTGGTAGAGCGTTTTTCGCTCCCACTAGTACGGCAAAATGGACATTTTGTCGCAAGACGAAATGGACGTTTTGTCGGAAGATGACACCACTTTGCCACGCGATGGCAAGAAGGGTCGAAAACGTACGTCATCTCTCCCTGGTTCATCGTCTCAGTCTGGCAAAGGACAGGCTCAGATAAACCCCCGATCGCGAGCCTATCCAGATGACTCGACTAGCCCATGGGTTGTCTACTTTCAGCCCAGAAACAAACCTTTGAATGTAATGCAAATTACTAATGATCTGACGAAGCGATACTCGGCCGTGACTGAAATCATGAAGGTTAGGCACAATAAACTTCGTGTCTCCGTCTCTAACCTGAAGCAGGCTAACGAGATTGCTGCCTCCCAGCTCTTCACGCTCGAGTACAGAGTTTACATCCCAGCTCGTGATGTGGAGATCGAAGGTGTGGTCACCGAAGCGAGTCTGACCCCCGAGATCTTGGAGAAGCAGGCGGTTGGCCGTTTCAAGAACCGTTTGCTTCCTCCGGTGAAGATACTGGATGTCCAAAAACTGGGCTCAGTATCTGTCAGCGAGGGTAAAAAGAGTTTTACCCCCACAGACTCGTTCCGTGTGACCTTTTCTGGTTCAGCCCTTCCTCACTACATCGAGCTGGGAAAACTTCGACTACCTGTGCGTTTGTTCGTTCCCCGGGTCATGAACTGCCAAAACTGTAAGCAGTTGGGACATACGGCCTCCCACTGTGGCAGCAAGGCACGCTGTTCCAAATGCGGAGAGAAGCATGGGGATGACACCTGTGCAGCTACCGCACCAAAATGCGTGTACTGTAAGGGAACTCCTCATGGTATCTCGTCATGCCCGGTGTACAAACAACGCGGGGAGAAATTACAACGCTCACTTAAGGAACGTTCCCGGCAGTCTTTTGCAGAAATGCTTAAGACGGCCACGCCATCGACCAACGACAAAAATCCCTTTTCTCTTTTGTCAGATGACGAGACTGACTCTGACTTGGCTGAGGAGGGAACTTCTTTCTGTTTTTCAGCACGGAAACGAAAACGCATCCGTTCGCGGAAAGTTGAGAATAAAGAACCCCAAATCAGCTTGCCCAAATCAAGGAGTGGTGGAAAAAAGGAAGTTTCTACTCCTCCTGGATTCAGAAGAACTGACTATACCCAGGATTTTCCACCTCTCCCGGGGACATCCAAAACCCCTGATGTCCCATTTTTAAGAACAGAAGCCCCTTCTTCATCTGGGTTGTTCTCATTTGATAAAATTGAGGACGATATTCTCAAGTACCTGAATATTTCTGATCCTCTCAAAAGCATTGTTCTGGCAATGCTTCCTACTGTGAAGACCCTCTTGAAGCAATTGACATTGAAGTGGCCCCTCATTGCAGCAATCATTTCCTTCGATGGATAATTTTCCAAACGAGGTCGGGGATTTGATCGCTATTCTACAGTGGAATTGTCGAAGTCTTATTCCTAAATTAGACTCTTTAAAGTTTTTAGTTCACAATAATGATTGTGATGCATTTGCTCTTTGTGAAACTTGGCTCTCTTCAGATATAGATCTTCCTTTTTATGATTTTAACATTATTCGACTGGATCGTGAGGATTCGCGTGGAGGAGGGGTACTTTTGGGGATCAAAAAGTGCCATTCTTTCTATAGAGTGAATCTTTCACAATTTACAGGTATTGAAGTTGTCGCATGTCAGGCTATTATTAAAGGTAAGAGCCTTTGTATTGCTTCTGTTTATATTCCTCCTAGAGCCGTTGTTAATCGAAAACAACTTTCAGATATATGTTCAGTACTTCCTGCTCCACGGTTGATTATGGGAGATTTTAATTCCCACGGTACAGGCTGGGGGGAACTGTATGATGACAACCGTTCTACTTTTATATATGACATCTGTGATAACTTCAATATGACAATTCTTAACAATGGAGAAGTAACACGTTTGGCTGGACCATCTTCGAATGGAAGTAAATTAGACCTCACACTTTACTCTAACTCATTATCGTTGGATTGCACGTGGAATGTGATCCAGGATCCCCACGGTAGTGATCACTTGCCGATCAAAATTTCGATTGCCAGTGGGTTCAATCCGTCGGAATCCGTTAACGTCACGTACGACCTCACCCGTAATATCGATTGGACAACGTTCAAGACCGCGATAGAGGAAGCCGTGTCGTCGGTAGAAGGGCTTCCACCGTTGGAGGAATATAACTTCCTCTCCAATCTGATCTTGGACAGCGCGCTTCGAGCTCAAACTCGGCCGGTTCCTGGAACGTCTTTGCGTAGGAAACCTCCTTCCCCTTGGTGGGACCACCAATGCACTGAGGTTTATCGTAAAAAGTCCGACGCGTTTAAGCTTTTCCGGAAACGTGGAACACCCGTGTATTTCGAAGCGTACTCGGCTCTTAAACGCGAACTCAAGAGCCTCATCAAAGCCAAGAAACGCGGATACTGGCGGCAATTCGAGGACGGATTATCGCGCGAAACGTCGATGAATACGCTTTGGAACGCGGCGCGAAGGATGCGTAACCGGTCTTCGAACAACGAGAGCGAGGAGTACTCAGATCGTTGGATTCTCAAGTTCGCGCGAAAAGTATGTCCTGATTCCGTGCCGGCACAGATGATTCCTCGCGAAACGACGAATTCTGTAGACGAGATCAGCCAGCCTTTTTCAATGCTGGAACTCTCACTCGCGCTCCTTTCGTGTGGCAATTCGGCTCCGGGGGCTGATAGAATCAAGTTCAACTTGTTGAAGAACCTCCCAGACGTCGCTAAGAGGCACATGTTGAACTTTTTTGTCAGTTCCTGGAGCTCAATATTGTTCCGGATGATTGGAGGCAAGTGAGAGTTATAGCCATTAAAAAGCCTGGAAAACCCGCTTCAGATCATAACTCGTATCGTCCCATCGCGATGTTATCGTGCATTCGAAAATTGTTGGAGAAAATGATCCTTTTTCGCTTGGACAAATGGGTTGAGACGAACCACCTACTCTCAGATACTCAATTTGGATTCCGTAGGGGCAAGGGAACGAACGACTGTCTCGCGTTGCTTTCCACAGAAATTCAGTTGGCTTTTGCTAAAAAAGAGCAAATGGCTTCTGTATTCTTGGATATCAAGGGGGCTTTTGATTCAGTATCCGTTGAGGTCCTTTCAGACAAACTCCACGCTTGTGGCCTTTCTCCATTGATAAATAACTTTTTGTACAATTTGCTGTCAGAGAAACATATGAGCTTTTCTCATGGAAACTCTACAGCTTCTCGATTTAGTTACATGGGTCTCCCCCAGGGCTCATGTTTAAGCCCCCTTTTGTATAATTTCTACGTCAGAGAAATTGACAATTGTCTAAGTGACAACTGCACGTTGAGACAACTTGCAGATGACGGCGTAGTGTCTATGACAGGGCCCAAAGGGGTCGACCTGCAAGGACCCTTACAGGATACCTTAGACAATTTGTCTACTTGGGCTATTCAGCTAGGTATCGAATTCTTCACGGAGAAAACTGAGTTGGTCGTTTTTTCTAGGAAGCATAGCCCAGCACAACCAAAGCTTCAACTTTTGGGTAAACCGATCACTCATTCTATGTCCTTCAAATATCTTGGGGTCTGGTTCGATTCAAAATGCACCTGGAGATCCCACATTGAGTATCTGAGACGAAAATGCCAACAAAGGATCAATTTTCTCCGAACAATTACCGGAACGTGGTGGGGAGCCCATCCGCAAGATCTTCTAACGTTGTACCGGACAACGATTTTATCGGTTTTAGAATACGGTAGTTTTCAGTCGGCGGCTAAAACTCACATCATCAAACTGGAACGTATCCAGTATCGTTGTCTTCGTATCGCGTTAGGATGCATGCACTCGACTCATACGAAGAGTCTAGAAGTGTTGGCGGGCATGTTGCCACTATCGGATCGGTTCTCGGAATTGTCCCTCAGGCTCCTCACCCGTTGTGAAGTTATGAACCCACTGGTAATCGAAAACTTTGAAAAGCTTCTTGAGCTGAACCCTCAAACTCGTTTTATGTCATTGTACTACGTGTACATAGCACAGGATGTCAGCCCTTCACAGCATAATCCTCATCGTGTATGCTTCTCCGACTTCGGCAATTCGGTTAGTTTTGATTTATCTATGACGCGGGAGATTCGTGGGATCCCAGAACATCATCGTTCCATGATTGTTCCGTCAATTTACGCTGCAAAGTTTGGCCAAGTTGATTCCGCAAGATCGTTCTTCACAGATGGATCACTAATAGAGTCGTCCGCTGGTTTTGGTATTTTTAACGAATTTCATAGCGCCTTTCGAATGCTTCAAGCTCCTTGTTCCGTATATGTTGCTGAGCTGGCGGCAATACATTATACGCTAGAAACGATCGCCTCACTTGCACCAGATCATTATTTTATTTTTACGGATAGTCTCAGTTCTGTCGAGGCTATTCGCTCTATGAGGCCCGTAAAGCACTCCTCGTATTTTCTCATGAAAATACGAGAGCTTTTAAGTGCTTTATCTTTAAGATCTTTTGTCATCACCTTTGCATGGGTCCCATCTCATTGCTCGATTCCGGGCAATGAGGTAAAAAAAAAATAAAAAAAGGTATCTTTGTTTCTAAGAACCCATGGACTGTTAAATGAAAAAGAAAATCTTTTCGAATTTACCAGAGCTTTCATGGTTTTGACGTAAGCTGTCAAATTTGGCAGCTGGGTCAACAAAAAATATGTTTGTTTTTAAAAGCGATTTCTTGTTGATTCAATCATATACATTTTATTAAGCCTGAAAATATACGCAGTAGAAATAAAAATATGTTTATAGATTCAATATTTAATAATTTGCGATTATTTTTATGTTTTGTTATCTTTTTGTAATAAACAGAATTACAATTGAATCTAAAAAACCTTTCTGAGGCATAAATCTCTCCGGTTCATGAGTTGATGGGTCGATAGGTAGGGTCCAGGTGTGGAAGCGGCCTTCCTGGCGTCGGGAGCATTGGTACTCAGTACTGAAAACAAGATTGACGGAAAAAAATCAAGGAAAAAAGAAAGAAAACTGTTTACATTTAGCAACTGCAGCATACTTACTTACCTCAAGTCTCAAGATTTTCGGAAATCTTGCTTTTTTTCCGAAATTCACAATTAAAAACAATATCACGTCGAACGCGGAAAAGAGCTGAATCAAACGAGAACAGTATTGTGTCATTGTTTACATTTTTTCCGGGAACGAGGGAATGGTGGGTAGTTATTTTTGCATTCATGGCACGGGGAATAGACACAACAAATAAATGCTAAATTAAAATTAACTATTGTTGGCTTAATAAAAGAATATTGTTATTTTTACAATAGTTGCAGTTGAAGAAAGGCTTATTAAAACAAACAAAAATCTTATTTTGTATTTATTTTAATAAGTATTATCGGAACAATAAAATGCAATATAATTTCAACCGGATTTGTTTGTTTAAATACAAATAAAGTTTTTTTGATTCAATTCAAACAATTTTCTGTCCGTGTACTTGTAAGTGAATTGAAGAGGTTATAAAGTATATGTTTCGCACATGAAACCTGTCAATTTTGCTTGCAGAGTGTCACAATCAGCTATTTTATGATTTGTGAACGTTCACGCTCAGAGTGCTCGCGAGTCGTAAAATCACTCATTGTGACTATCTGAAAGCGAAAGCGTCAAACACTATCCTTTCAACCTATTCTTGTGTCTAACAAGTACAAAATATCATTATAACATCTAATGATTCCAAAATTCCGAAAACTTTTTTTATAGCAGTAGTAGAAGCATGCCTGCCATTATGTAATTCCCGTGTTATCAGGAAGCTCTCTTGAGCTTTAGGGATTAATAAAGATGTTCAGGACATTATTCAAGACTATATTGAGCCTGTAGATAGTCAAGATCGTAGCTCCAGAATAGTTTGGAGATCAGCATTGTTACCATTCTATGAAGCTTTGCAAAGTTCGGATGATGTATTGAATAAGTCGGGATCGTGCGTACCAAACCACATTGAGCTTATCATAGAACATCAAAATCTTAGCTCCAGGACATTTTGGAGAACTTTGGCGACATCTTGATCTTAATATTATGTTTAATGATTAATGTAAGTACATATTAATAAAACTTTTTTAAATAATGCAGAATAAGCAAGAAAATCTTTTTACCTACCTCCTTGTATGCAAATTCCCCTTAGTATTTACGATGGTTGAACTCTTGGAGACGAACAGCCAGTGGCTAAAAATCTCCTTAATGAAGATAAAAAAAAAGATGGTTGAGCTCTGAGAGGGACAGTTAACAAGCAAGGTTTTGCGCGGCTTCCCATAGTTCGGGCTGTTATAATTCTATTTGAGATATTTTATCACCATTAGAAGCGGAACTAAATTTACTAAAAACTCTACGAAAAATGCACACATATGCACTCATCGAGGAACTAGAGTGTGATGCGCGAAAAAAAAAAAACTCTAAATTTCTACGTTTCACTAAATTTGCTTTAGCTCAGGCTGTGGTTATTTGATTCTGGAGTTTGTACCGCAAGATTATCCCCGTACTTATTTATGAACACGCTAAGCTCGGGTAATCCCCAGCCACCAGATCCGAAAAACAATATGCCATAGAGTGCAATAAAGGGGTCACCTCGTCAGCACCCCACTAGGTGTACAGGAAGCCAGCACAGGTGAACTTAAAAACATAATTTAGGAACAGTTGTTTTTCCCATAAGACCCATGTATTGCGGGTAGTGACTTATACCATCAGAAAGGGGATAACTATCAGAGCATGATAGCTAGTAAAGGACATATCAAATTCACCTCTCCTCACCTTGCCAATCTCCTTTTCAAGGTATCACGACCATACGATAGTTGAGAATGATGATAGGGGTACATTAGTGTGTTAATATAACTGCAACTGAAGAAATAGGGTACCAACAGTTTGTAAAGAATCAGTCCAAGACTAGTTACATCATTGGTTGCTGGCTGTAACATGCAAATTAACACCTACACAGATAAAAATTCTGAATTTTAATTGCTACATTGCATGACATTTGTCAGAACTTTACATGATATATAATGTAAACGTATATGATATGTGACGCTCCATTTATGTGCATTATATTGAACAGAAATTTACACTTCTTTTTCGAACTGTGTATTAGTGAGATTATTTTAAATAAATATGTCCACCCACTGAAAGGTCTATACCCCCTGAATAACCTTGGGCAAGACAGCAACCTTCTATGTGGTCAGGACCACAAGATATTCATTCGTAGTTGTCAATGATAATAAAAGCACTTAAACAAACAGATACCGTGTAAAAACCAATATTATTTTGAGACACCTCAGAAAAAAACCGCATCATTCGGGAATCCATGTAAAAAACCAAGTAAAAAAAACGTGCAAAAAGAGATTGCAATGTATTTACTCGTGGGGTAATGTCCCTAATGTCGACCTAAGTAACCCTTATATTGAGTCCATACATAAATTTAGCAGGAAATCATTTTTTCGCAATGTTTCACTAGCAATCAAAAATATCCATTAGTTAATCTCCCTGCAGGAACTCTTAGCAAAAGTATTAGATCTGAAGATTATAATGTTTTGCCTCTAGTTTTATGGTTATTTTTATCCAAGTAGTTAGAAGACATCGAATAAGGCAGAGATGACGGATAGGTATGTTGTATGTTTTTTAAACCCATAAGTGGAACACTTACCCTAGTTTCAAACTGCTAAATGTTGGGAAAGGGCATGCCTTCCTGCGCTCGTCCGTAAATCTGGTATGTGAAACTATGGTCTTTTATTGTAGTTTATGTGTACTCCCGATTCCCAAGACCTCTATTATATTCAAGCTTAACTACACTATCATAACAAGTTTATGAACGAGGGAAGATTAATATGTGCTTATGTTATTTTTTTAGACGGACACATTCATTCTATCGGAGGAGCAGGTGACGATTTCAACCTGTCTGGATGTTTATATCGTGTTATTGACCTTGAAGAAGCGGATAAAGAAACAATACATCTATTAGTTTTCCTGCTTATGCAATTCATGTCGCGAGTTGATTTAGTATGTTATTAAATGATACCACACAGCAAAAAAATAATTTTGATATCACGTCAAAGTGGATGCACTACAATCATGTCGAAAATATGGTGTAATATTACTTGCTAAAAAGGACAAAATTATCATTAATACAATGCATGAACTGACATTACGCTGCTTTTACTGCATTTGTTTATTTATGTGGTCATAAAAATTACATGAAATTTTCGACATGATTGTAGTGCATCCACTTTGATGTGATATCAAAATTATTTTTTTGCTGTGCATAATGCATTTCTTATGAGGAATGATTCTGTTGTAGGCCTACCCAACGGATGAAAAACCAATGGTTAAACAACAATCGATCGTTTTGCGCCATCTCTATTTACTTCTTGGCTATAATCAAACAGAAAAATTGTTCCATACACCTCCAACGCGGCTCAGAACATCAGCAGTATTCAACTCATTTATAGCAAATTTACCACAAGTTTTGGATCAAAACCACTTGATGGGATGGCTCCTGTTACCAACTGTTATACAGGTTCTTTTATATGCACCGAATCAGGGTAATGGCCTTCTACAATCTGGAAACGAAGCTATACATAGTATTTCAAATACTTTTTCACTGTGGTACATGGAAATTCATGTTCGTCGTAACTGGATGATGTCGTTGCTGGTAATATTGTATAAATATCAATATAATCAACCACCATATGCAGATCAGATACAGAATTTATTACGGATCATCATAAACTCGCTCGAATCCCATTTCCATCTATGTCGAAGAATACCGGCGACCGTTGTAATGGACATGCCTTCTCGGTCCCGAGACTTGAGCCAGCCGTCACTGGTAACTGAACACGACGATAAATTGCAGGAAACTCCTCCGCCCAGTCCATTGTTTTATACAGAAGGGTTATTACATGGCCACTCCTCAAAACACAAACCATCAAAGACAAATCCACTGGGATTTCGAAAATATCCTGATTCAAGCTTGGAAACAGATGATACAGAATCGGAATTAGTGGCTATACCAGAAAGTGATCTCTCTGATAGTACACTTCAATTGAGCAGTGCACCTGTATGTAATCCATAAATACAATCATTCCATCTCATCTAACCTTTAATCTATTACAGAATTCCTTCGATGATACTGCTCATTTTGATGATATATGTGCGCCCCTGAAGCCTGAAGTCGTTAAAAATAAAGTCACAACGCATGTGACAACTGCTAATCTCGCAACTGCTCAAGTAGCTATATCAACTATAACAACAGGTGAAAAAGACGATAAAGCTGAGCTCTCCAAAAAACTGCAAAAAATAATGTCGTCAGCTAGTGGTAACGAAAACTCTACATCAGGTCATGTAACTAGTGGTGCATTAACTAATAAAGTTGCTCTGCCGGCAATGCCACAGAAGTGCTCAGTACAGGAAGGTGTGCGAATGATGGTGACTTCCTCCATGCTGGGCCAACCAAAAGCACAGGCTATACTAAATCCACCGGCCAATGTCCAGAAAGCCATTGTAGTAACCCAAAATACATCAGTCGCTATTGCTAAACCTAAAGAAAACATGGTTTCTAAAATAGCTACAACAAATATAGAAGGTAACATCCTGAAACGTCTATAAAGTACAGCGAGGCAAGTGGGAGCTGAAAATGGTATCGTTGAGCATTGTGTGATTGCGTAATCAACCTACAATAATCATTGTTTTCATAGTTTTAAAGCACAGTCATTATGTGTTGGCGTCGCTGCACAAGTGTATACCCATAAAAAATCAAATATTATTCCATTGGATTATCAGTTAAAAATTATGACTGCGATATGGAATGATTTCTTTCGTAAGTTCAGATACTTAGTACATGACATTCCTTTGCTTTGAACGTGGTTAGCGAAGGGTTAGCTGTATAAGAATATTGTGCGATATATATTATAGTGTAACGGCGCCGGTGATGTAGTGGTAAGCGTGATAACCTCTCACCCCAGCAGGCCTGGGTTCAATCCCAGTCGGCGCCGCCGGGATGTTCTGAGGCATAACATTTCTGATCACGCCTTCCTTCGGATGGGAAGTAAAGCCGTTGGTCCCCGGTTCATGAGTTGATGGGTCGATAGGTAGGTCCAGGTGTGGGAGCTGCCTTCCTGGCACGTCGGTAGCATTGGTGCTCAGCACGGAAAACAAGATCGACGGAAAAAACAAACCAAAGGAAAAAAAAAATATTATAGTGAAGAACTGTTGATATGTCATATATTAACTGTTGGACAAAGTCATATAAGTTTGCTCTATAAGAAAATCAAGTAAAAATACCTGTTTACGGTATGAATATCGCTCACTTAGAGATATATATTATATATGACGATCATGTATATTTTATTGAAGTGACTTTTAACGATTTCTGACATTTGGTGATATGTCTAGCGTGTAAACAGCCATTTAAAAACTATTGGAAAGTCATTTTAGTTAGTCACTTCGAGTTTGCTATGAAGTTAATCTCGGGCACTATTGTGATTTGAGGCACTAAATTGTCATCACAGTTTTGTTATTGCAAGAGCAAATTTACATTATGTCGTAAGTAACATTCGCACCAATCCGAGAAAAATAAAGTTTTGTTTTGATGACCGAAAAGTTATTCCTATTTCCAAGTAAACACATATAATCTCATAGTGATAGCAATGTTTAACATATTTAGCAGGGTTTTAATCATACAAATGCAAATCGCTAGCTTTCATGCTAAAAAATACTGGTTTTTGAGTCAAAAGTTATTACACGTCGTTTGGTGGCCCCTATTGTTACATAAGTCAAAGTGTATTTACCAGGATATTCGGGAGAATTATCAATTACGTCTCCTTACGTGCAGCCCATTCATCATTTTAGGACCACCGAAATCATCTTAGCAACAAACAGTTCGATTTATTCACTTTAATAATGAGAAAGCGAAACGACGAACGTACACTTTTCACGGGTTTCTCAGCGCTGTTACTTAAGTCAAACGGCATCTCCATAGAAATTGGGTGACTTAAGTAACATCGAAAACTATTTTGATCGGAAGGTGATTACGTCAAAAAGCAATTTGACTGGTAAATAAATTTAAAAATAAGATTTGATCCTATATTCGGACAGCATATAGTGTAATAGCAAGAGAATCGATTGACACTGATAGCTCGACTTTGTTTACCTTTGTTACATTCGACGTAATGGAAATTTGCTCTTGATTGTATGTTTTCCGGTAGCAGATAATGGACTCCTGGAAAAAGCGAAGTGGAACCAGAGCCCGAGGTTCTGGATCGTATCACCTTAAAACAATTTCTATGTAAATATCCCTTCAGACCGATCGCGTTTGTCATAGTGGTCTTTGGTATTTTGTTCATGATTCCCTTATAAAAATTCTGGGACTTTGAACAGTTATCTGAAGTCAATGACTTGGAAAATTGGTAACTACACTGCCACACTTAGAAAAAATTACCGACTTCGGTAATTCATTTACCGAATTCTCAACAGCTGAACGGTCGGTAATGTGTTCGGTAATCGTAACCGAAAAATCTGTAAACTGAATCAGCAAAATTAGCTGTCAAATTTACCGAACGATCGGTAACGTTTACCGAAAAAACAAGCTTGATTTGTAATTGCTTTTACCGGAGAAAATGAAAATTACCGAAAGATCTGTAATTTTTTTAAAAGTCTACCGACTTAAATTTAATTCGCTTTAATATTGTTTCAATGTGTTTTTCGGGTTTTATCAATTATACAAATTAAATACAAATACTCCGATGAATATTTTTGTTAAGTTCATTCAATGATGTCTCTGATTCACGGGTAGAACTTGCTTCATTGCATTGAGTAAATAGGCATTTCATGACCGATGAAAAGGGTTTCCCCGAGTGGATCGTTTCCCTTCGTGATACTTCCGGCTGGAACAAAGCTTTCAAGTGGATGCTTTTCAATGATATGGCTTTTTAAAGAATAGAAGTTATTTTTATCTTGCATCACATTTCTGATATGTACAATAAAAAATTGTGTTTGCCGGTTTATGTGGTTATTGATGAAAAAACAAGCAACAGCATTGCCATCTGTAACAATGGGCATTTATTTAGATAACGAAATATCATTACTTACGGAAAATATCTACGAATCGCTCATATTGGTGTTGCAGCTGGTCCATAACAGCCTCCATAATTGCACTTTTTTATTTTTCACAAGTTTCCACTTACATTTTTTTTTTAAGAAGGTCGAAAATCACAATATGGTGAATTTGACGTTTCTCGCTGTGAAAACTACCGAACTCGGTAATGGAACGGTTTGTTTACCGAACCTTCAGTAAAATATTTCACCGAAGTCAGTGATGAAGCTGATTTACAGATCTGCCGGTAATTTTTTTTACCGTTTTCGTTGAATTGAAATGAAATCACCGAAATTCGGTAATTTTATTTACAGTTTTCAGCAATAGAGCGAGAAAATACCGAAACATCTGTAATTTTTAGGATTACCTATCTAAGACGATAATTTTTTTTACCAAACTCAGGGTCTCTGTTTAAGTGTGTGCAATGCTTATTTCTGTTTGCAAACTTTGTAAACATATCAAACAGAAATGAATAAATAGTGTATTACTGAATTATAAGTGGGGATGGGTGGCATTCACTAGCCCGAGAATACCCTCCACATGCAAGCCTCTTCACCAACCATACATCAGTACACATTTATCGAGTCAGTAATTTTTAGCGAGTTTTTGAATTGCGGAACTCTTCGGTAAAATTTAAAAAATCTGTGAAAAATTCAAAGTTGAAAAAATGTGTTACGAAAATTTACTTCTGTTAACCCCGTGTAATGATGAAAAATAAAAATTTTCTATTTTATCCAATCTTTACGAATAACAGTCATTTGAATTTTAACCGAGTCAGTAATCCAAAAATCCAGTAAAAATACTAACTCATGTAGAAAAATCTAAGTGTGTATACAGATGCAGCGGAGCTCCACACTCCTCCATCGAAACAGCACCGTAGCTGAGCTGCGAGTGCTATGAAATAAAAAGGACATCGACTTATTACCTGGGGGGACGTGCTGTCAAATCAGCCTACTGATCATTCTTGTATGAAACTGGTTCCAAACGTAAACAAGCCATAAGAAACTTACAGCATTTGTTTACGTTTGGAACCAGTTTCATACAAGAATGATCAGTAGGCTGATTTGACAGCACGTCCCCCCCAGGTAATAAGTCGATGTCCTTTTTATTTCATAGCACTCGCAGCTCAGCTACGGTGCTGTTTCGATGGAGGAGTGTGGAGCTCCGCTGCATCTGTATACACACTTATAGCGAATTCGTTTATTATTCAGTTCCAACCTGGATCGGGTATCAAGATTGGGTCTGCTTGTTTTCTGACAAACGTCAGTTTGCTCGTTTGTTTTTAAAACCTAGCTCAGGTTGAGGTTCACACTGACAAAAAGTTCGGTTTCGCACTGGGTTGCAACTGGTGTTAACCCCGATAATAAACGAATTCGCTATTAGATTTTTCTACATGAGTTAGTATTTTTACTGGATTTTTGGATTACTGACTCGGTTAAAATTCAAATGACTGTTATTCGTAAAGATTGGATTAAATAGAACATTTTTATTTTTCATCATTACACGGGGTTAACAGAAGTAAATTTTCGTAACACATTTTCTCAACTTTGAATTTTTCACAGATTTTTTAAATTTTACCGAAGAGTTCCGCAATTCAAAAACTCGCTAAAAATTACTGACTCGATAAATGTGTACTGATGTATGGTTGGTGAAGAGGCTTGCATGTGGAGGGTATTCTCGGGCTAGTGAATGCCACCCATCCCCACTTATAATTCAGTAATACACTATTTATTCATTTCTGTTTGATATGTTTACAAAGTTTGCAAACAGAAATAAGCATTGCACACACTTAAACAGAGACCCTGAGTTCGGTAAAAAAAATTATCGTCTTAGATCGGTAATCCTAAAAATTACAGATGTTTCGGTATTTTCTCGCTCTTTTGCTGAAAACTGTAAATAAAATTACCGAATTTCGGTGATTTCATTTCAATTCAACGAAAACGGTAAAAAAAATTACCGGCAGATCTGTAAATCAGCTTCATCACTGACTTCGGTGAAATATTTTACTGAAGGTTCGGTAGTTTTCACAGCGAGAAACGTCAAATTCACCATATTGTGATTTTCGACCTTCTTAAAAAAAAATGTAAGTG
>NW_027041255.1:0-80732 GCF_037179485.1 Ochlerotatus camptorhynchus | reverse complement strand
AATCTCGATTAGAGCCATATTAACGGAGATAAATCGATTTAAAGATTTTCATACCCACCAGCCTGAAAATTATGGGTTGGGACATGTTTTTGTACGACAAAAATTTTTTGACACCTAAAATCCCTCCAAATCTCGATTAGAGCCATATTAACGGAGATAAATCGATTTAAAGATTTTCATACTCGCCAGCCTGAAAATTATGGGTTGGGACATGTTTTTGTACGAAAAAATTTTGACACCTAAAATCCCTCCAAATCTCGATTAGAGCCATATTAACGGAGATAAATCGATTTAAAGATTTTCATACTCGCCAGCCTGAAAATTATGGGTTGGGACATGTTTTTGTACGACAAAAATTTTTGACACCCAAAATCCCTCCAAATCTCGATTAGAGCCATATTAACGGAGATAAATCGATTTAAAGATTTTCATACTCGCCAGCCTGAAAATTATGGGTTGGGACATGTTTTTCGACGAAAAAAAATTTTGACACCTAAAATCGCTCCAAATCTCGATTAGAGCCATATTAACGGAGATAAATCGATTTAAAGATTTTCATACTCGCCAGCCTGAAAATTATGGGTTGGGACATGTTTTTGTACGACAAAAATTTTTGACACCTAAAATCCCTCCAAATCTCGATTAGAGCCATATTAACGGAGATAAATCGATTTAAAGATTTTCATACTCGCCAGCCTGAAAATTATGGGTTGAGACATGTTTTTGTACGACAAAAATTTTTGACACCTAAAATCCCTCCAAATCTCGATTAGAGCCATATTAACGGAGATAAATCGATTTAAAGATTTTCATACTCGCCAGCCTGAAAATTATGGGTTGGGACATGTTTTTCGACGAAAAAAAATTTTGACACCTAAAATCGCTCCAAATCTCGATTAGAGCCATATTAACGGAGATAAATCGATTTAAAGATTTTCATACTCGCCAGCCTGAAAATTATGGGTTGGGACATGTTTTTGTACGACAAAAATTTTTGACACCTAAAATCCCTCCAAATCTCGATTAGAGCCATATTAACGGAGATAAATCGATTTAAAGATTTTCATACTCGCCAGCCTGAAAATTATGGGTTGAGACATGTTTTTGTACGACAAAAATTTTTGACACCTAAAATCCCTCCAAATCTCAATTAGAGCCATATTAACGGAGATAAATCGATTTAAAGATTTTCATACTCGCCAGCCTGAAAATTATGGGTTGGGACATGTTTTTGTACGACAAAAATTTTTGACACCCAAAATCCCTCCAAATCTCGATTAGAGCCATATTAACGGAGATAAATCGATTTAAAGATTTTCATACCCACCAGCCTGAAAATTATGGGTTGGGACATGTTTTTGTACGACAAAATTTTTTTTGACACCTAAAATCCCTCCAAATCTCGATTAGAGCCATATTAACGGAGATAAATCGATTTAAAGATTTTCATACCCACCAGCCTGAAAATTATGGGTTGGGACATGTTTTTCGACGAAAAAAAATTTTGACACCTAATATCCCTCCAAATCTCGATTAGAGCCATATTAACGGAGATAAATCGATTTAAAGATTTTCATACTCGCCAGCCTGAAAATTATGGGTTGGGACATGTTTTTCGACGAAAAAAAATTTTGACACCTAAAATCCCTCCAAATCTCGATTAGAGCCATATTAACGGAGATAAATCGATTTAAAGATTTTCATACTCGCCAGCCTGAAAATTATGGGTTGGGACATGTTTTTGTACGTAAAAAAATTTTGACACCTAAAATCCCTCCAAATCTCGATTAGAGCCATATTAACGGAGATAAATCGATTTAAAGATTTTCATACTCGCCAGCCTGAAAATTATGGGTTGAGACATGTTTTTGTACGACAAAAATTTTTGACACCTAAAATCCCTCCAAATCTCAATTAGAGCCATATTAACGGAGATAAATCGATTTAAAGATTTTCATACTCGCCAGCCTGAAAATTATGGGTTGGGACATGTTTTTGTACGACAAAAATTTTTGACACCCAAAATCCCTCCAAATCTCGATTAGAGCCATATTAACGGAGATAAATCGATTTAAAGATTTTCATACCCACCAGCCTGAAAATTATGGGTTGGGACATGTTTTTGTACGACAAAAATTTTTTGACACCTAAAATCCCTCCAAATCTCGATTAGAGCCATATTAACGGAGATAAATCGATTTAAAGATTTTCATACTCGCCAGCCTGAAAATTATGGGTTGGGACATGTTTTTGTACGACAAAAATTTTTGACACCCAAAATCCCTCCAAATCTCGATTAGAGCCATATTAACGGAGATAAATCGATTTAAAGATTTTCATACTCGCCAGCCTGGAAATTATGGGTTGGGACATGTTTTTGCACGTAAAAAAATTTTGACGCCTAAAACCCCTCTAAATCTCGATTAGAGCCATATTAACGGAGATAAATCGATTTAAAGATTTTCATACTCGCCAGCCTGAAAATTATGGGTTGGGACATGTTTTTGTACGACAAAAATTTTTTGACACCTAAAATCCCTCCAAATCTCGATTAGAGCCATATTAACGGAGATAAATCGATTTAAAGATTTTCATACTCGCCAGCCTGAAAATTATGGGTTGAGACATGTTTTTGTACGACAAAAATTTTTGACACCTAAAATCCCTCCAAATCTCGATTAGAGCCATATTAACGGAGATAAATCGATTTAAAGATTTTCATACTCGCCAGCCTGAAAATTATGGGTTGGGACATGTTTTTCGACGAAAAAAAATTTTGACACCTAAAATCGCTCCAAATCTCGATTAGAGCCATATTAACGGAGATAAATCGATTTAAAGATTTTCATACTCGCCAGCCTGAAAATTATGGGTTGAGACATGTTTTTGTACGACAAAAATTTTTGACACCTAAAATCCCTCCAAATCTCGATTAGAGCCATATTAACGGAGATAAATCGATTTAAAGATTTTCATACTCGCCAGCCTGAAAATTATGGGTTGAGACATGTTTTTGTACGACAAAAATTTTTGACACCTAAAATCCCTCCAAATCTCGATTAGAGCCATATTAACGGAGATAAATCGATTTAAAGATTTTCATACTCGCCAGCCTGAAAATTATGGGTTGGGACATGTTTTTCGACGAAAAAAAATTTTGACACCTAAAATCGCTCCAAATCTCGATTAGAGCCATATTAACGGAGATAAATCGATTTAAAGATTTTCATACTCGCCAGCCTGAAAATTATGGGTTGGGACATGTTTTTGTACGACAAAAATTTTTGACACCTAAAATCCCTCCAAATCTCGATTAGAGCCATATTAACGGAGATAAATCGATTTAAAGATTTTCATACTCGCCAGCCTGAAAATTATGGGTTGGGACATGTTTTTCGACGAAAAAAAATTTTGACACCTAAAATCGCTCCAAATCTCGATTAGAGCCATATTAACGGAGATAAATCGATTTAAAGATTTTCATACTCGCCAGCCTGAAAATTATGGGTTGGGACATGTTTTTGTACGACAAAAATTTTTGACACCTAAAATCCCTCCAAATCTCGATTAGAGCCATATTAACGGAGATAAATCGATTTAAAGATTTTCATACTCGCCAGCCTGAAAATTATGGGTTGGGACATGTTTTTCGACGAAAAAAAATTTTGACACCTAAAATCGCTCCAAATCTCGATTAGAGCCATATTAACGGAGATAAATCGATTTAAAGATTTTCATACTCGCCAGCCTGAAAATTATGGGTTGAGACATGTTTTTGTACGACAAAAATTTTTGACACCTAAAATCCCTCCAAATCTCGATTAGAGCCATATTAACGGAGATAAATCGATTTAAAGATTTTCATACTCGCCAGCCTGAAAATTATGGGTTGGGACATGTTTTTCGACGAAAAAAAATTTTGACACCTAAAATCGCTCCAAATCTCGATTAGAGCCATATTAACGGAGATAAATCGATTTAAAGATTTTCATACTCGCCAGCCTGAAAATTATGGGTTGGGACATGTTTTTGTACGACAAAAATTTTTGACACCTAAAATCCCTCCAAATCTCGATTAGAGCCATATTAACGGAGATAAATCGATTTAAAGATTTTCATACTCGCCAGCCTGAAAATTATGGGTTGAGACATGTTTTTGTACGACAAAAATTTTTGACACCTAAAATCCCTCCAAATCTCAATTAGAGCCATATTAACGGAGATAAATCGATTTAAAGATTTTCATACTCGCCAGCCTGAAAATTATGGGTTGGGACATGTTTTTGTACGACAAAAATTTTTGACACCCAAAATCCCTCCAAATCTCGATTAGAGCCATATTAACGGAGATAAATCGATTTAAAGATTTTCATACCCACCAGCCTGAAAATTATGGGTTGGGACATGTTTTTGTACGACAAAATTTTTTTTGACACCTAAAATCCCTCCAAATCTCGATTAGAGCCATATTAACGGAGATAAATCGATTTAAAGATTTTCATACTCGCCAGCCTGAAAATTATGGGTTGGGACATGTTTTTGTACGACAAAAATTTTTGACACCCAAAATCCCTCCAAATCTCGATTAGAGCCATATTAACGGAGATAAATCGATTTAAAGATTTTCATACCCACCAGCCTGAAAATTATGGGTTGGGACATGTTTTTGTACGACAAAAATTTTTGACACCCAAAATCCCTCCAAATCTCGATTAGAGCCATATTAACGGAGATAAATCGATTTAAAGATTTTCATACTCGCCAGCCTGGAAATTATGGGTTGGGACATGTTTTTGCACGTAAAAAAATTTTGACGCCTAAAACCCCTCTAAATCTCGATTAGAGCCATATTAACGGAGATAAATCGATTTAAAGATTTTCATACTCGCCAGCCTGAAAATTATGGGTTGGGACATGTTTTTGTACGAAAAAAATTTTTGACACCTAAAATCCCTCCAAATCTCGATTAGAGCCATATTAACGGAGATAAATCGATTTAAAGATTTTCATACTCGCCAGCCTGAAAATTATGGGTTGGGACATGTTTTTCGACGAAAAAAAATTTTGACACCTAAAATCCCTCCAAATCTCGATTAGAGCCATATTAACGGAGATAAATCGATTTAAAGATTTTCATACTCGCCAGCCTGAAAATTATGGGTTGGGACATGTTTTTGTACGTAAAAAAATTTTGACACCTAAAATCCCTCCAAATCTCGATTAGAGCCATATTAACGGAGATAAATCGATTTAAAGATTTTCATACTCGCCAGCCTGAAAATTATGGGTTGGGACATGTTTTTGTACGACAAAAATTTTTGACACCCAAAATCCCTCCAAATCTCGATTAGAGCCATATTAACGGAGATAAATCGATTTAAAGATTTTCATACCCACCAGCCTGAAAATTATGGGTTGGGACATGTTTTTGTACGACAAAAATTTTTTGACACCTAAAATCCCTCCAAATCTCGATTAGAGCCATATTAACGGAGATAAATCGATTTAAAGATTTTCATACCCACCAGCCTGAAAATTATGGGTTGGGACATGTTTTTGTACGACAAAAATTTTTTGACACCTAAAATCCCTCCAAATCTCGATTAGAGCCATATTAACGGAGATAAATCGATTTAAAGATTTTCATACTCGCCAGCCTGAAAATTATGGGTTGGGACATGTTTTTGTACGAAAAAATTTTGACACCTAAAATCCCTCCAAATCTCGATTAGAGCCATATTAACGGAGATAAATCGATTTAAAGATTTTCATACTCGCCAGCCTGAAAATTATGGGTTGGGACATGTTTTTGTACGACAAAAATTTTTGACACCCAAAATCCCTCCAAATCTCGATTAGAGCCATATTAACGGAGATAAATCGATTTAAAGATTTTCATACCCACCAGCCTGAAAATTATGGGTTGGGACATGTTTTTGTACGACAAAAATTTTTTGACACCTAAAATCCCTCCAAATCTCGATTAGAGCCATATTAACGGAGATAAATCGATTTAAAGATTTTCATACTCGCCAGCCTGAAAATTATGGGTTGGGACATGTTTTTGTACGAAAAAATTTTGACACCTAAAATCCCTCCAAATCTCGATTAGAGCCATATTAACGGAGATAAATCGATTTAAAGATTTTCATACTCGCCAGCCTGAAAATTATGGGTTGGGACATGTTTTTGTACGACAAAAATTTTTGACACCCAAAATCCCTCCAAATCTCGATTAGAGCCATATTAACGGAGATAAATCGATTTAAAGATTTTCATACTCGCCAGCCTGAAAATTATGGGTTGGGACATGTTTTTCGACGAAAAAAAATTTTGACACCTAAAATCGCTCCAAATCTCGATTAGAGCCATATTAACGGAGATAAATCGATTTAAAGATTTTCATACTCGCCAGCCTGAAAATTATGGGTTGGGACATGTTTTTGTACGACAAAAATTTTTGACACCTAAAATCCCTCCAAATCTCGATTAGAGCCATATTAACGGAGATAAATCGATTTAAAGATTTTCATACTCGCCAGCCTGAAAATTATGGGTTGAGACATGTTTTTGTACGACAAAAATTTTTGACACCTAAAATCCCTCCAAATCTCGATTAGAGCCATATTAACGGAGATAAATCGATTTAAAGATTTTCATACTCGCCAGCCTGAAAATTATGGGTTGGGACATGTTTTTCGACGAAAAAAAATTTTGACACCTAAAATCGCTCCAAATCTCGATTAGAGCCATATTAACGGAGATAAATCGATTTAAAGATTTTCATACTCGCCAGCCTGAAAATTATGGGTTGGGACATGTTTTTGTACGACAAAAATTTTTGACACCTAAAATCCCTCCAAATCTCGATTAGAGCCATATTAACGGAGATAAATCGATTTAAAGATTTTCATACTCGCCAGCCTGAAAATTATGGGTTGAGACATGTTTTTGTACGACAAAAATTTTTGACACCTAAAATCCCTCCAAATCTCAATTAGAGCCATATTAACGGAGATAAATCGATTTAAAGATTTTCATACTCGCCAGCCTGAAAATTATGGGTTGGGACATGTTTTTGTACGACAAAAATTTTTGACACCTAAAATCCCTCCAAATCTCAATTAGAGCCATATTAACGGAGATAAATCGATTTAAAGATTTTCATACTCGCCAGCCTGAAAATTATGGGTTGGGACATGTTTTTGTACGACAAAAATTTTTGACACCCAAAATCCCTCCAAATCTCAATTAGAGCCATATTAACGGAGATAAATCGATTTAAAGATTTTCATACTCGCCAGCCTGAAAATTATGGGTTGGGACATGTTTTTGTACGACAAAAATTTTTGACACCTAAAATCCCTCCAAATCTCGATTAGAGCCATATTAACGGAGATAAATCGATTTAAAGATTTTCATACTCGCCAGCCTGAAAATTATGGGTTGAGACATGTTTTTGTACGACAAAAATTTTTGACACCTAAAATCCCTCCAAATCTCAATTAGAGCCATATTAACGGAGATAAATCGATTTAAAGATTTTCATACTCGCCAGCCTGAAAATTATGGGTTGGGACATGTTTTTGTACGACAAAAATTTTTGACACCTAAAATCCCTCCAAATCTCAATTAGAGCCATATTAACGGAGATAAATCGATTTAAAGATTTTCATACTCGCCAGCCTGAAAATTATGGGTTGAGACATGTTTTTGTACGACAAAAATTTTTGACACCTAAAATCCCTCCAAATCTCAATTAGAGCCATATTAACGGAGATAAATCGATTTAAAGATTTTCATACTCGCCAGCCTGAAAATTATGGGTTGGGACATGTTTTTGTACGACAAAAATTTTTGACACCTAAAATCCCTCCAAATCTCAATTAGAGCCATATTAACGGAGATAAATCGATTTAAAGATTTTCATACTCGCCAGCCTGAAAATTATGGGTTGGGACATGTTTTTGTACGACAAAAATTTTTGACACCTAAAATCCCTCCAAATCTCGATTAGAGCCATATTAACGGAGATAAATCGATTTAAAGATTTTCATACTCGCCAGCCTGAAAATTATGGGTTGAGACATGTTTTTGTACGACAAAAATTTTTGACACCTAAAATCCCTCCAAATCTCAATTAGAGCCATATTAACGGAGATAAATCGATTTAAAGATTTTCATACTCGCCAGCCTGAAAATTATGGGTTGGGACATGTTTTTGTACGACAAAAATTTTTGACACCTAAAATCCCTCCAAATCTCAATTAGAGCCATATTAACGGAGATAAATCGATTTAAAGATTTTCATACTCGCCAGCCTGAAAATTATGGGTTGGGACATGTTTTTGTACGACAAAAATTTTTGACACCCAAAATCCCTCCAAATCTCGATTAGAGCCATATTAACGGAGATAAATCGATTTAAAGATTTTCATACCCACCAGCCTGAAAATTATGGGTTGGGACATGTTTTTGTACGACAAAAATTTTTTGACACCTAAAATCCCTCCAAATCTCGATTAGAGCCATATTAACGGAGATAAATCGATTTAAAGATTTTCATACTCGCCAGCCTGAAAATTATGGGTTGGGACATGTTTTTGTACGAAAAAATTTTGACACCTAAAATCCCTCCAAATCTCGATTAGAGCCATATTAACGGAGATAAATCGATTTAAAGATTTTCATACTCGCCAGCCTGAAAATTATGGGTTGGGACATGTTTTTGTACGACAAAAATTTTTGACACCCAAAATCCCTCCAAATCTCGATTAGAGCCATATTAACGGAGATAAATCGATTTAAAGATTTTCATACTCGCCAGCCTGAAAATTATGGGTTGGGACATGTTTTTCGACGAAAAAAAATTTTGACACCTAAAATCGCTCCAAATCTCGATTAGAGCCATATTAACGGAGATAAATCGATTTAAAGATTTTCATACTCGCCAGCCTGAAAATTATGGGTTGGGACATGTTTTTGTACGACAAAAATTTTTGACACCTAAAATCCCTCCAAATCTCGATTAGAGCCATATTAACGGAGATAAATCGATTTAAAGATTTTCATACTCGCCAGCCTGAAAATTATGGGTTGAGACATGTTTTTGTACGACAAAAATTTTTGACACCTAAAATCCCTCCAAATCTCGATTAGAGCCATATTAACGGAGATAAATCGATTTAAAGATTTTCATACTCGCCAGCCTGAAAATTATGGGTTGGGACATGTTTTTCGACGAAAAAAAATTTTGACACCTAAAATCGCTCCAAATCTCGATTAGAGCCATATTAACGGAGATAAATCGATTTAAAGATTTTCATACTCGCCAGCCTGAAAATTATGGGTTGGGACATGTTTTTGTACGACAAAAATTTTTGACACCTAAAATCCCTCCAAATCTCGATTAGAGCCATATTAACGGAGATAAATCGATTTAAAGATTTTCATACTCGCCAGCCTGAAAATTATGGGTTGAGACATGTTTTTGTACGACAAAAATTTTTGACACCTAAAATCCCTCCAAATCTCAATTAGAGCCATATTAACGGAGATAAATCGATTTAAAGATTTTCATACTCGCCAGCCTGAAAATTATGGGTTGGGACATGTTTTTGTACGACAAAAATTTTTGACACCCAAAATCCCTCCAAATCTCGATTAGAGCCATATTAACGGAGATAAATCGATTTAAAGATTTTCATACCCACCAGCCTGAAAATTATGGGTTGGGACATGTTTTTGTACGAAAAAATTTTTTTTGACACCTAAAATCCCTCCAAATCTCGATTAGAGCCATATTAACGGAGATAAATCGATTTAAAGATTTTCATACTCGCCAGCCTGAAAATTATGGGTTGGGACATGTTTTTGAACGACAAAAATTTTTGACACCCAAAATCCCTCCAAATCTCGATTAGAGCCATATTAACGGAGATAAATCGATTTAAAGATTTTCATACCCACCAGCCTGAAAATTATGGGTTGGGACATGTTTTTGTACGACAAAAATTTTTGACACCCAAAATCCCTCCAAATCTCGATTAGAGCCATATTAACGGAGATAAATCGATTTAAAGATTTTCATACTCGCCAGCCTGGAAATTATGGGTTGGGACATGTTTTTGCACGTAAAAAAATTTTGACGCCTAAAACCCCTCTAAATCTCGATTAGAGCCATATTAACGGAGATAAATCGATTTAAAGATTTTCATACTCGCCAGCCTGAAAATTATGGGTTGGGACATGTTTTTGTACGAAAAAAATTTTTGACACCTAAAATCCCTCCAAATCTCGATTAGAGCCATATTAACGGAGATAAATCGATTTAAAGATTTTCATACTCGCCAGCCTGAAAATTATGGGTTGGGACATGTTTTTGTACGACAAAAATTTTTGACACCCAAAATCCCTCCAAATCTCGATTAGAGCCATATTAACGGAGATAAATCGATTTAAAGATTTTCATACTCGCCAGCCTGAAAATTATGGGTTGGGACATGTTTTTCGACGAAAAAAAATTTTGACACCTAAAATCCCTCCAAATCTCGATTAGAGCCATATTAACGGAGATAAATCGATTTAAAGATTTTCATACTCGCCAGCCTGAAAATTATGGGTTGGGACATGTTTTTTGTACGACAAAAAATTTTGACACCTAAAATCCCTCCAAATCTCGATTAGAGCCATATTAACGGAGATAAATCGATTTAAAGATTTTCATACTCGCCAGCCTGAAAATTATGGGTTGAGACATGTTTTTGTACGACAAAAATTTTGACACCTAAAATCCCTCCAAATCTCGATTAGAGCCATATTAACGGAGATAAATCGATTTAAAGATTTTCATACTCGCCAGCCTGAAAATTATGGGTTGAGACATGTTTTTGTACGACAAAAATTTTTGACACCTAAAATCCCTCCAAATCTCGATTAGAGCCATATTAACGGAGATAAATCGATTTAAAGATTTTCATACTCGCCAGCCTGAAAATTATGGGTTGGGACATGTTTTTGTACGTAAAAAAATTTTGACACCTAAAACCCCTCCAAATCTCGATTAGAGCCATATTAACGGAGATAAATCGATTTAAAGATTTTCATACTCGCCAGCCTGAAAATTATGGGTTGAGACATGTTTTTGTACGACAAAAATTTTTGACACCTAAAATCCCTCCAAATCTCGATTAGAGCCATATTAACGGAGATAAATCGATTTAAAGATTTTCATACTCGCCAGCCTGAAAATTATGGGTTGAGACATGTTTTTGTACGACAAAAATTTTTGACACCTAAAATCCCTCCAAATCTCAATTAGAGCCATATTAACGGAGATAAATCGATTTAAAGATTTTCATACTCGCCAGCCTGAAAATTATGGGTTGGGACATGTTTTTGTACGACAAAAATTTTTGACACCTAAAATCCCTCCAAATCTCGATTAGAGCCATATTAACGGAGATAAATCGATTTAAAGATTTTCATACTCGCCAGCCTGAAAATTATGGGTTGAGACATGTTTTTGTACGACAAAAATTTTTGACACCTAAAATCCCTCCAAATCTCAATTAGAGCCATATTAACGGAGATAAATCGATTTAAAGATTTTCATACTCGCCAGCCTGAAAATTATGGGTTGGGACATGTTTTTGTACGACAAAAATTTTTGACACCTAAAATCCCTCCAAATCTCAATTAGAGCCATATTAACGGAGATAAATCGATTTAAAGATTTTCATACTCGCCAGCCTGAAAATTATGGGTTGGGACATGTTTTTGTACGACAAAAATTTTTGACACCTAAAATCCCTCCAAATCTCGATTAGAGCCATATTAACGGAGATAAATCGATTTAAAGATTTTCATACTCGCCAGCCTGAAAATTATGGGTTGAGACATGTTTTTGTACGACAAAAATTTTTGACACCTAAAATCCCTCCAAATCTCAATTAGAGCCATATTAACGGAGATAAATCGATTTAAAGATTTTCATACTCGCCAGCCTGAAAATTATGGGTTGGGACATGTTTTTGTACGACAAAAATTTTTGACACCCAAAATCCCTCCAAATCTCGATTAGAGCCATATTAACGGAGATAAATCGATTTAAAGATTTTCATACCCACCAGCCTGAAAATTATGGGTTGGGACATGTTTTTGTACGAAAAAATTTTTTTTGACACCTAAAATCCCTCCAAATCTCGATTAGAGCCATATTAACGGAGATAAATCGATTTAAAGATTTTCATACTCGCCAGCCTGAAAATTATGGGTTGGGACATGTTTTTGAACGACAAAAATTTTTGACACCCAAAATCCCTCCAAATCTCGATTAGAGCCATATTAACGGAGATAAATCGATTTAAAGATTTTCATACCCACCAGCCTGAAAATTATGGGTTGGGACATGTTTTTGTACGACAAAAATTTTTGACACCCAAAATCCCTCCAAATCTCGATTAGAGCCATATTAACGGAGATAAATCGATTTAAAGATTTTCATACTCGCCAGCCTGGAAATTATGGGTTGGGACATGTTTTTGCACGTAAAAAAATTTTGACGCCTAAAACCCCTCTAAATCTCGATTAGAGCCATATTAACGGAGATAAATCGATTTAAAGATTTTCATACTCGCCAGCCTGAAAATTATGGGTTGGGACATGTTTTTGTACGAAAAAAATTTTTGACACCTAAAATCCCTCCAAATCTCGATTAGAGCCATATTAACGGAGATAAATCGATTTAAAGATTTTCATACTCGCCAGCCTGAAAATTATGGGTTGGGACATGTTTTTGTACGACAAAAATTTTTGACACCCAAAATCCCTCCAAATCTCGATTAGAGCCATATTAACGGAGATAAATCGATTTAAAGATTTTCATACTCGCCAGCCTGAAAATTATGGGTTGGGACATGTTTTTCGACGAAAAAAAATTTTGACACCTAAAATCCCTCCAAATCTCGATTAGAGCCATATTAACGGAGATAAATCGATTTAAAGATTTTCATACTCGCCAGCCTGAAAATTATGGGTTGGGACATGTTTTTTGTACGACAAAAAATTTTGACACCTAAAATCCCTCCAAATCTCGATTAGAGCCATATTAACGGAGATAAATCGATTTAAAGATTTTCATACTCGCCAGCCTGAAAATTATGGGTTGAGACATGTTTTTGTACGACAAAAATTTTGACACCTAAAATCCCTCCAAATCTCGATTAGAGCCATATTAACGGAGATAAATCGATTTAAAGATTTTCATACTCGCCAGCCTGAAAATTATGGGTTGAGACATGTTTTTGTACGACAAAAATTTTTGACACCTAAAATCCCTCCAAATCTCGATTAGAGCCATATTAACGGAGATAAATCGATTTAAAGATTTTCATACTCGCCAGCCTGAAAATTATGGGTTGGGACATGTTTTTGTACGTAAAAAAATTTTGACACCTAAAACCCCTCCAAATCTCGATTAGAGCCATATTAACGGAGATAAATCGATTTAAAGATTTTCATACTCGCCAGCCTGAAAATTATGGGTTGAGACATGTTTTTGTACGACAAAAATTTTTGACACCTAAAATCCCTCCAAATCTCGATTAGAGCCATATTAACGGAGATAAATCGATTTAAAGATTTTCATACTCGCCAGCCTGAAAATTATGGGTTGAGACATGTTTTTGTACGACAAAAATTTTTGACACCTAAAATCCCTCCAAATCTCAATTAGAGCCATATTAACGGAGATAAATCGATTTAAAGATTTTCATACTCGCCAGCCTGAAAATTATGGGTTGGGACATGTTTTTGTACGACAAAAATTTTTGACACCTAAAATCCCTCCAAATCTCGATTAGAGCCATATTAACGGAGATAAATCGATTTAAAGATTTTCATACTCGCCAGCCTGAAAATTATGGGTTGAGACATGTTTTTGTACGACAAAAATTTTTGACACCTAAAATCCCTCCAAATCTCAATTAGAGCCATATTAACGGAGATAAATCGATTTAAAGATTTTCATACTCGCCAGCCTGAAAATTATGGGTTGGGACATGTTTTTGTACGACAAAAATTTTTGACACCTAAAATCCCTCCAAATCTCAATTAGAGCCATATTAACGGAGATAAATCGATTTAAAGATTTTCATACTCGCCAGCCTGAAAATTATGGGTTGGGACATGTTTTTGTACGACAAAAATTTTTGACACCCAAAATCCCTCCAAATCTCGATTAGAGCCATATTAACGGAGATAAATCGATTTAAAGATTTTCATACCCACCAGCCTGAAAATTATGGGTTGGGACATGTTTTTGTACGACAAAAATTTTTTGACACCTAAAATCCCTCCAAATCTCGATTAGAGCCATATTAACGGAGATAAATCGATTTAAAGATTTTCATACTCGCCAGCCTGAAAATTATGGGTTGGGACATGTTTTTGTACGAAAAAATTTTGACACCTAAAATCCCTCCAAATCTCGATTAGAGCCATATTAACGGAGATAAATCGATTTAAAGATTTTCATACTCGCCAGCCTGAAAATTATGGGTTGGGACATGTTTTTGTACGACAAAAATTTTTGACACCCAAAATCCCTCCAAATCTCGATTAGAGCCATATTAACGGAGATAAATCGATTTAAAGATTTTCATACTCGCCAGCCTGAAAATTATGGGTTGGGACATGTTTTTCGACGAAAAAAAATTTTGACACCTAAAATCGCTCCAAATCTCGATTAGAGCCATATTAACGGAGATAAATCGATTTAAAGATTTTCATACTCGCCAGCCTGAAAATTATGGGTTGGGACATGTTTTTGTACGACAAAAATTTTTGACACCTAAAATCCCTCCAAATCTCGATTAGAGCCATATTAACGGAGATAAATCGATTTAAAGATTTTCATACTCGCCAGCCTGAAAATTATGGGTTGAGACATGTTTTTGTACGACAAAAATTTTTGACACCTAAAATCCCTCCAAATCTCGATTAGAGCCATATTAACGGAGATAAATCGATTTAAAGATTTTCATACTCGCCAGCCTGAAAATTATGGGTTGGGACATGTTTTTCGACGAAAAAAAATTTTGACACCTAAAATCGCTCCAAATCTCGATTAGAGCCATATTAACGGAGATAAATCGATTTAAAGATTTTCATACTCGCCAGCCTGAAAATTATGGGTTGGGACATGTTTTTGTACGACAAAAATTTTTGACACCTAAAATCCCTCCAAATCTCGATTAGAGCCATATTAACGGAGATAAATCGATTTAAAGATTTTCATACTCGCCAGCCTGAAAATTATGGGTTGAGACATGTTTTTGTACGACAAAAATTTTTGACACCTAAAATCCCTCCAAATCTCAATTAGAGCCATATTAACGGAGATAAATCGATTTAAAGATTTTCATACTCGCCAGCCTGAAAATTATGGGTTGGGACATGTTTTTGTACGACAAAAATTTTTGACACCCAAAATCCCTCCAAATCTCGATTAGAGCCATATTAACGGAGATAAATCGATTTAAAGATTTTCATACCCACCAGCCTGAAAATTATGGGTTGGGACATGTTTTTGTACGAAAAAATTTTTTTTGACACCTAAAATCCCTCCAAATCTCGATTAGAGCCATATTAACGGAGATAAATCGATTTAAAGATTTTCATACTCGCCAGCCTGAAAATTATGGGTTGGGACATGTTTTTGAACGACAAAAATTTTTGACACCCAAAATCCCTCCAAATCTCGATTAGAGCCATATTAACGGAGATAAATCGATTTAAAGATTTTCATACCCACCAGCCTGAAAATTATGGGTTGGGACATGTTTTTGTACGACAAAAATTTTTGACACCCAAAATCCCTCCAAATCTCGATTAGAGCCATATTAACGGAGATAAATCGATTTAAAGATTTTCATACTCGCCAGCCTGGAAATTATGGGTTGGGACATGTTTTTGCACGTAAAAAAATTTTGACGCCTAAAACCCCTCTAAATCTCGATTAGAGCCATATTAACGGAGATAAATCGATTTAAAGATTTTCATACTCGCCAGCCTGAAAATTATGGGTTGGGACATGTTTTTGTACGAAAAAAATTTTTGACACCTAAAATCCCTCCAAATCTCGATTAGAGCCATATTAACGGAGATAAATCGATTTAAAGATTTTCATACTCGCCAGCCTGAAAATTATGGGTTGGGACATGTTTTTGTACGACAAAAATTTTTGACACCCAAAATCCCTCCAAATCTCGATTAGAGCCATATTAACGGAGATAAATCGATTTAAAGATTTTCATACTCGCCAGCCTGAAAATTATGGGTTGGGACATGTTTTTCGACGAAAAAAAATTTTGACACCTAAAATCCCTCCAAATCTCGATTAGAGCCATATTAACGGAGATAAATCGATTTAAAGATTTTCATACTCGCCAGCCTGAAAATTATGGGTTGGGACATGTTTTTTGTACGACAAAAAATTTTGACACCTAAAATCCCTCCAAATCTCGATTAGAGCCATATTAACGGAGATAAATCGATTTAAAGATTTTCATACTCGCCAGCCTGAAAATTATGGGTTGAGACATGTTTTTGTACGACAAAAATTTTGACACCTAAAATCCCTCCAAATCTCGATTAGAGCCATATTAACGGAGATAAATCGATTTAAAGATTTTCATACTCGCCAGCCTGAAAATTATGGGTTGAGACATGTTTTTGTACGACAAAAATTTTTGACACCTAAAATCCCTCCAAATCTCGATTAGAGCCATATTAACGGAGATAAATCGATTTAAAGATTTTCATACTCGCCAGCCTGAAAATTATGGGTTGGGACATGTTTTTGTACGTAAAAAAATTTTGACACCTAAAACCCCTCCAAATCTCGATTAGAGCCATATTAACGGAGATAAATCGATTTAAAGATTTTCATACTCGCCAGCCTGAAAATTATGGGTTGAGACATGTTTTTGTACGACAAAAATTTTTGACACCTAAAATCCCTCCAAATCTCGATTAGAGCCATATTAACGGAGATAAATCGATTTAAAGATTTTCATACTCGCCAGCCTGAAAATTATGGGTTGGGACATGTTTTTGTACGACAAAAATTTTTGACACCTAAAATCCCTCCAAATCTCGATTAGAGCCATATTAACGGAGATAAATCGATTTAAAGATTTTCATACTCGCCAGTCTGAAAATTATGGGTTGGGACATGTTTTTCGACGAAAAAAAATTTTGACACCTAAAATCGCTCCAAACCTCGATTAGAGCCATATTAACGGAGATAAATCGATTTAAAGATTTTCATACTCGCCAGCCTGAAAATTATGGGTTGGGACATGTTTTTGTACGACAAAAATTTTTGACACCTAAAATCCCTCCAAATCTCGATTAGAGCCATATTAACGGAGATAAATCGATTTAAAGATTTTCATACCCACCAGCCTGAAAATTATGGGTTGGGACATGCTTTTGTACGACAAAAATTTTTGACACCTAAAATCCCTCCAAATCTCGATTAGAGCCATATTAACGGAGATAAATCGATTTAAAGATTTTCATACCCACCAGCCTGAAAATTATGGGTTGGGACATGTTTTTCGACGAAAAAAAATTTTGACACCTAAAACCCCTCCAAATCTCGATTAGAGCCATATTAACGGAGATAAATCGATTTAAAGATTTTCATACCCACCAGCCTGAAAATTATGGGTTGGGACATGTTTTTCGACGAAAAAAAATTTTGACACCTAAAATCCCTCCAAATCTCGATTAGAGCCATATTAACGGAGATAAATCGATTTAAAGATTTTCATACTCGCCAGCCTGAAAATTATGGGTTGGGACATGTTTTTGTACGACAAAAATTTTTGACACCTAAAATCCCTCCAAATCTCGATTAGAGCCATATTAACGGAGATAAATCGATTTAAAGATTTTCATACCCACCAGCCTGAAAATTATGGGTTGGGACATGTTTTTGTACGAAAAAAAATTTGACACCTAAAATCCCTCCAAATCGCGATTAGAGCCATATTAACGGAGATAAATCGATTTAAAGATTTTCATACCCACCAGCCTGAAAATTATGGGTTGGGACATGTTTTTGTACGAAAAAAAATTTGACACCTAAAATCCCTCCAAATCGCGATTAGAGCCATATTAACGGAGATAAATCGATTTAAAGATTTTCATACCCACCAGCCTGAAAATTATGGTTTGGGACATGTTTTTGTACGAAAAAAAATTTGACACCTAAAATCCCTCCAAATCGCGATTAGAGCCATATTAACGGAGATAAATCGATTTAAAGATTTTCATACCCACCAGCCTGAAAATTATGGGTTGGGACATGTTTTTGTACGTAAAAAAATTTTGACACCTAAAATCCCTCCAAATCGCGATTAGAGCCATATTATCGAAGATAAATCGATTTAAAGATTTTCATACCCACCAGCCTGAAAATTATGGGTTGGGACATGTTTTTGTACGTAAAAAAATTTGACACCTAAAATCCCTCCAAATCGCGATTAGAGCCATATTAACGGAGATAAATCGATTTAAAGATTTTCATACTCGCCAGCCTGAAAATTATGGGTTGGGACATGTTTTTGTACGACAAAAATTTTTGACACCTAAAATCCCTCCAAATCTCGATTAGAGCCATATTAACGGAGATAAATCGATTTAAAGATTTTCATACTCGCCAGCCTGAAAATTATGGGTTGGGACATGTTTTTCGACGAAAAAAAATTTTGACACCTAAAATCGCTCCAAATCTCGATTAGAGCCATATTAACGGAGATAAATCGATTTAAAGATTTTCATACTCGCCAGCCTGAAAATTATGGGTTGGGACATGTTTTTGTACGACAAAAATTTTTGACACCTAAAATCCCTCCAAATCTCGATTAGAGCCATATTAACGGAGATAAATCGATTTAAAGATTTTCATACTCGCCAGCCTGAAAATTATGGGTTGAGACATGTTTTTGTACGACAAAAATTTTTGACACCTAAAATCCCTCCAAATCTCAATTAGAGCCATATTAACGGAGATAAATCGATTTAAAGATTTTCATACTCGCCAGCCTGAAAATTATGGGTTGGGACATGTTTTTGTACGACAAAAATTTTTGACACCCAAAATCCCTCCAAATCTCGATTAGAGCCATATTAACGGAGATAAATCGATTTAAAGATTTTCATACTCGCCAGCCTGAAAATTATGGGTTGGGACATGTTTTTCGACGAAAAAAAATTTTGACACCTAAAATCGCTCCAAATCTCGATTAGAGCCATATTAACGGAGATAAATCGATTTAAAGATTTTCATACTCGCCAGCCTGAAAATTATGGGTTGGGACATGTTTTTGTACGACAAAAATTTTTGACACCCAAAATCCCTCCAAATCTCGATTAGAGCCATATTAACGGAGATAAATCGATTTAAAGATTTTCATACTCGCCAGCCTGAAAATTATGGGTTGAGACATGTTTTTGTACGACAAAAATTTTTGACACCCAAAATCCCTCCAAATCTCGATTAGAGCCATACTAACGGAGATAAATCGATTTAAAGATTTTCATACCCACCAGCCTGAAAATTATGGGTTGGGACATGTTTTTGTACGACAAAAATTTTTTGACACCTAAAATCCCTCCAAATCTCGATTAGAGCCATATTACCTTTGTTACTAGCGTAACATAGGTATTAGAATCGATTTTCACACGTCCTGCCGTCTGCGCCCGATAGCCATCCACACAAGCTATCTCACCTGTATAAAACATTCTCAATCGATAGAACTCGGCGCGATCTGGCTCGACAGTTTAATTACGACACCGTAGAATCAAATTGAATATGAAAAATCGACCCAGCAAGGTGAAATTTGCTGATGTCTGTATGTGCGTCTGTGGACGCGTTTCATCTAGGCAAGCTTTTTTCGAGATGGCTCATGCGATCAATATGGTTGATATCTCGTTCGATAGGCCCCATAGCGCCATTGATCGCTATTGAATTTTTTCTCGATCTGACTTCCGGTTTCGGAGATATATAGGCCAGAATGATTTTAGTGAGCGATTTTTTAAAAATCAACGGTACACTTTATCAACATGATTTCTTTAACAGTAGAAAGACCTCATCCATATCTACTTGGGGAAAAAAATTCATACCGATCTGACTTCCGGTTCCGGAGATTTACAGGATAGAAAGATTTTAGTTAACGATTTTTTACAAATCAACGGTACATCCCATCAACGTGAAATTTGCAGCAGTGGAAAGACCTCATCCATATCTACCTGCAGAAAAAATTTCATACCGATCTGACGTTTGGTGTTCGAGATTCCGCCTTATTACCTTTGTTACTAGCGTAACATAGGTATTAGAATCGATTTTCACACGTCCTGCCGTCTGCGCCCGATAGCCATCCACACAAGCTATCTCACCTGTATAAAACATTCTCAATCGATAGAACTCGGCGCGATCTGGCTCGACAGTTTAATTACGACACCGTAGAATCAAATTGAATATGAAAAATCGACCCAGCAAGGTGAAATTTGCTGATGTCTGTATGTGCGTCTGTGGACGCGTTTCATCTAGGCAAGCTTTTTTCGAGATGGCTCATGCGATCAATATGGTTGATATCTCGTTCGATAGGCCCCATAGCGCCATTGATCGCTATTGAATTTTTTCTCGATCTGACTTCCGGTTTCGGAGATATATAGGCCAGAATGATTTTAGTGAGCGATTTTTTAAAAATCAACGGTACACTTTATCAACATGATTTCTTTAACAGTAGAAAGACCTCATCCATATCTACTTGGGGAAAAAAATTCATACCGATCTGACTTCCGGTTCCGGAGATTTACAGGATAGAAAGATTTTAGTTAACGATTTTTTACAAATCAACGGTACATCCCATCAACGTGAAATTTGCAGCAGTGGAAAGACCTCATCCATATCTACCTGCAGAAAAAATTTCATACCGATCTGACGTTTGGTGTTCGAGATTCCGCCTTATTACCTTTGTTACTAGCGTAACATAGGTATTAGAATCGATTTTCACACGTCCTGCCGTCTGCGCCCGATAGCCATCCACACAAGCTATCTCACCTGTATAAAACATTCTCAATCGATAGAACTCGGCGCGATCTGGCTCGACAGTTTAATTACGACACCGTAGAATCAAATTGAATATGAAAAATCGACCCAGCAAGGTGAAATTTGCTGATGTCTGTATGTGCGTCTGTGGACGCGTTTCATCTAGGCAAGCTTTTTTCGAGATGGCTCATGCGATCAATATGGTTGATATCTCGTTCGATAGGCCCCATAGCGCCATTGATCGCTATTGAATTTTTTCTCGATCTGACTTCCGGTTTCGGAGATATATAGGCCAGAATGATTTTAGTGAGCGATTTTTTAAAAATCAACGGTACACTTTATCAACATGATTTCTTTAACAGTAGAAAGACCTCATCCATATCTACTTGGGGAAAAAATTTCATACCGATCTGACTTCCGGTTCCGGAGATTTACAGGATAGAAAGATTTTAGTTAACGATTTTTTACAAATCAACGGTACATCCCATCAACGTGAAATTTGCAGCAATGGAAAGACCTCATCCATATCTACCTGCAGAAAAAATTTCATACCGATCTGACGTTTGGTGTTCGAGATTCCGCCTTATTACCTTTGTTACTAGCGTAACATAGGTATTAGAATCGATTTTCACACGTCCTGCCGTCTGCGCCCGATAGCCATCCACACAAGCTATCTCACCTGTATAAAACATTCTCAATCGATAGAACTCGGCGCGATCTGGCTCGACAGTTTAATTACGACACCGTAGAATCAAATTGAATATGAAAAATCGACCCAGCAAGGTGAAATTTGCTGATGTCTGTATGTGCGTCTGTGGACGCGTTTCATCTAGGCAAGCTTTTTTCGAGATGGCTCATGCGATCAATATGGTTGATATCTCGTTCGATAGGCCCCATAGCGCCATTGATCGCTATTGAATTTTTTCTCGATCTGACTTCCGGTTTCGGAGATATATAGGCCAGAATGATTTTAGTGAGCGATTTTTTAAAAATCAACGGTACACTTTATCAACATGATTTCTTTAACAGTAGAAAGACCTCATCCATATCTACTTGGGGAAAAAAATTCATACCGATCTGACTTCCGGTTCCGGAGATTTACAGGATAGAAAGATTTTAGTTAACGATTTTTTACAAATCAACGGTACATCCCATCAACGTGAAATTTGCAGCAGTGGAAAGACCTCATCCATATCTACCTGCAGAAAAAATTTCATACCGATCTGACGTTTGGTGTTCGAGATTCCGCCTTATTACCTTTGTTACTAGCGTAACATAGGTATTAGAATCGATTTTCACACGTCCTGCCGTCTGCGCCCGATAGCCATCCACACAAGCTATCTCACCTGTATAAAACATTCTCAATCGATAGAACTCGGCGCGATCTGGCTCGACAGTTTAATTACGACACCGTAGAATCAAATTGAATATGAAAAATCGACCCAGCAAGGTGAAATTTGCTGATGTCTGTATGTGCGTCTGTGGACGCGTTTCATCTAGGCAAGCTTTTTTCGAGATGGCTCATGCGATCAATATGGTTGATATCTCGTTCGATAGACCCCATAGCGCCATTGATCGCTATTGAATTTTTTCTCGATCTGACTTCCGGTTTCGGAGATATATAGGCCAGAATGATTTTAGTGAGCGATTTTTTAAAAATCAACGGTACACTTTATCAACATGATTTCTTTAACAGTAGAAAGACCTCATCCATATCTACTTGGGGAAAAAATTTCATACCGATCTGACTTCCGGTTCCGGAGATTTACAGGATAGAAAGATTTTAGTTAACGATTTTTTACAAATCAACGGTACATCCCATCAACGTGAAATTTGCAGCAATGGAAAGACCTCATCCATATCTACCTGCAGAAAAAATTTCATACCGATCTGACGTTTGGTGTTCGAGATTCCGCCTTATTACCTTTGTTACTAGCGTAACATAGGTATTAGAATCGATTTTCACACGTCCTGCCGTCTGCGCCCGATAGCCATCCACACAAGCTATCTCACCTGTATAAAACATTCTCAATCGATAGAACTCGGCGCGATCTGGCTCGACAGTTTAATTACGACACCGTAGAATCAAATTGAATATGAAAAATCGACCCAGCAAGGTGAAATTTGCTGATGTCTGTATGTGCGTCTGTGGACGCGTTTCATCTAGGCAAGCTTTTTTCGAGATGGCTCATGCGATCAATATGGTTGATATCTCGTTCGATAGGCCCCATAGCGCCATTGATCGCTATTGAATTTTTTCTCGATCTGACTTCCGGTTTCGGAGATATATAGGCCAGAATGATTTTAGTGAGCGATTTTTTAAAAATCAACGGTACACTTTATCAACATGATTTCTTTAACAGTAGAAAGACCTCATCCATATCTACTTGGGGAAAAAAATTCATACCGATCTGACTTCCGGTTCCGGAGATTTACAGGATAGAAAGATTTTAGTTAACGATTTTTTACAAATCAACGGTACATCCCATCAACGTGAAATTTGCAGCAGTGGAAAGACCTCATCCATATCTACCTGCAGAAAAAATTTCATACCGATCTGACGTTTGGTGTTCGAGATTCCGCCTTATTACCTTTGTTACTAGCGTAACATAGGTATTAGAATCGATTTTCACACGTCCTGCCGTCTGCGCCCGATAGCCATCCACACAAGCTATCTCACCTGTATAAAACATTCTCAATCGATAGAACTCGGCGCGATCTGGCTCGACAGTTTAATTACGACACCGTAGAATCAAATTGAATATGAAAAATCGACCCAGCAAGGTGAAATTTGCTGATGTCTGTATGTGCGTCTGTGGACGCGTTTCATCTAGGCAAGCTTTTTTCGAGATGGCTCATGCGATCAATATGGTTGATATCTCGTTCGATAGGCCCCATAGCGCCATTGATCGCTATTGAATTTTTTCTCGATCTGACTTCCGGTTTCGGAGATATATAGGCCAGAATGATTTTAGTGAGCGATTTTTTAAAAATCAACGGTACACTTTATCAACATGATTTCTTTAACAGTAGAAAGACCTCATCCATATCTACTTGGGGAAAAAAATTCATACCGATCTGACTTCCGGTTCCGGAGATTTACAGGATAGAAAGATTTTAGTTAACGATTTTTTACAAATCAACGGTACATCCCATCAACGTGAAATTTGCAGCAGTGGAAAGACCTCATCCATATCTACCTGCAGAAAAAATTTCATACCGATCTGACGTTTGGTGTTCGAGATTCCGCCTTATTACCTTTGTTACTAGCGTAACATAGGTATTAGAATCGATTTTCACACGTCCTGCCGTCTGCGCCCGATAGCCATCCACACAAGCTATCTCACCTGTATAAAACATTCTCAATCGATAGAACTCGGCGCGATCTGGCTCGACAGTTTAATTACGACACCGTAGAATCAAATTGAATATGAAAAATCGACCCAGCAAGGTGAAATTTGCTGATGTCTGTATGTGCGTCTGTGGACGCGTTTCATCTAGGCAAGCTTTTTTCGAGATGGCTCATGCGATCAATATGGTTGATATCTCGTTCGATAGGCCCCATAGCGCCATTGATCGCTATTGAATTTTTTCTCGATCTGACTTCCGGTTTCGGAGATATATAGGCCAGAATGATTTTAGTGAGCGATTTTTTAAAAATCAACGGTACACTTTATCAACATGATTTCTTTAACAGTAGAAAGACCTCATCCATATCTACTTGGGGAAAAAATTTCATACCGATCTGACTTCCGGTTCCGGAGATTTACAGGATAGAAAGATTTTAGTTAACGATTTTTTACAAATCAACGGTACATCCCATCAACGTGAAATTTGCAGCAATGGAAAGACCTCATCCATATCTACCTGCAGAAAAAATTTCATACCGATCTGACGTTTGGTGTTCGAGATTCCGCCTTATTACCTTTGTTACTAGCGTAACATAGGTATTAGAATCGATTTTCACACGTCCTGCCGTCTGCGCCCGATAGCCATCCACACAAGCTATCTCACCTGTATAAAACATTCTCAATCGATAGAACTCGGCGCGATCTGGCTCGACAGTTTAATTACGACACCGTAGAATCAAATTGAATATGAAAAATCGACCCAGCAAGGTGAAATTTGCTGATGTCTGTATGTGCGTCTGTGGACGCGTTTCATCTAGGCAAGCTTTTTTCGAGATGGCTCATGCGATCAATATGGTTGATATCTCGTTCGATAGGCCCCATAGCGCCATTGATCGCTATTGAATTTTTTCTCGATCTGACTTCCGGTTTCGGAGATATATAGGCCAGAATGATTTTAGTGAGCGATTTTTTAAAAATCAACGGTACACTTTATCAACATGATTTCTTTAACAGTAGAAAGACCTCATCCATATCTACTTGGGGAAAAAAATTCATACCGATCTGACTTCCGGTTCCGGAGATTTACAGGATAGAAAGATTTTAGTTAACGATTTTTTACAAATCAACGGTACATCCCATCAACGTGAAATTTGCAGCAGTGGAAAGACCTCATCCATATCTACCTGCAGAAAAAATTTCATACCGATCTGACGTTTGGTGTTCGAGATTCCGCCTTATTACCTTTGTTACTAGCGTAACATAGGTATTAGAATCGATTTTCACACGTCCTGCCGTCTGCGCCCGATAGCCATCCACACAAGCTATCTCACCTGTATAAAACATTCTCAATCGATAGAACTCGGCGCGATCTGGCTCGACAGTTTAATTACGACACCGTAGAATCAAATTGAATATGAAAAATCGACCCAGCAAGGTGAAATTTGCTGATGTCTGTATGTGCGTCTGTGGACGCGTTTCATCTAGGCAAGCTTTTTTCGAGATGGCTCATGCGATCAATATGGTTGATATCTCGTTCGATAGGCCCCATAGCGCCATTGATCGCTATTGAATTTTTTCTCGATCTGACTTCCGGTTTCGGAGATATATAGGCCAGAATGATTTTAGTGAGCGATTTTTTAAAAATCAACGGTACACTTTATCAACATGATTTCTTTAACAGTAGAAAGACCTCATCCATATCTACTTGGGGAAAAAAATTCATACCGATCTGACTTCCGGTTCCGGAGATTTACAGGATAGAAAGATTTTAGTTAACGATTTTTTACAAATCAACGGTACATCCCATCAACGTGAAATTTGCAGCAGTGGAAAGACCTCATCCATATCTACCTGCAGAAAAAATTTCATACCGATCTGACGTTTGGTGTTCGAGATTCCGCCTTATTACCTTTGTTACTAGCGTAACATAGGTATTAGAATCGATTTTCACACGTCCTGCCGTCTGCGCCCGATAGCCATCCACACAAGCTATCTCACCTGTATAAAACATTCTCAATCGATAGAACTCGGCGCGATCTGGCTCGACAGTTTAATTACGACACCGTAGAATCAAATTGAATATGAAAAATCGACCCAGCAAGGTGAAATTTGCTGATGTCTGTATGTGCGTCTGTGGACGCGTTTCATCTAGGCAAGCTTTTTTCGAGATGGCTCATGCGATCAATATGGTTGATATCTCGTTCGATAGGCCCCATAGCGCCATTGATCGCTATTGAATTTTTTCTCGATCTGACTTCCGGTTTCGGAGATATATAGGCCAGAATGATTTTAGTGAGCGATTTTTTAAAAATCAACGGTACACTTTATCAACATGATTTCTTTAACAGTAGAAAGACCTCATCCATATCTACTTGGGGAAAAAAATTCATACCGATCTGACTTCCGGTTCCGGAGATTTACAGGATAGAAAGATTTTAGTTAACGATTTTTTACAAATCAACGGTACATCCCATCAACGTGAAATTTGCAGCAGTGGAAAGACCTCATCCATATCTACCTGCAGAAAAAATTTCATACCGATCTGACGTTTGGTGTTCGAGATTCCGCCTTATTACCTTTGTTACTAGCGTAACATAGGTATTAGAATCGATTTTCACACGTCCTGCCGTCTGCGCCCGATAGCCATCCACACAAGCTATCTCACCTGTATAAAACATTCTCAATCGATAGAACTCGGCGCGATCTGGCTCGACAGTTTAATTACGACACCGTAGAATCAAATTGAATATGAAAAATCGACCCAGCAAGGTGAAATTTGCTGATGTCTGTATGTGCGTCTGTGGACGCGTTTCATCTAGGCAAGCTTTTTTCGAGATGGCTCATGCGATCAATATGGTTGATATCTCGTTCGATAGGCCCCATAGCGCCATTGATCGCTATTGAATTTTTTCTCGATCTGACTTCCGGTTTCGGAGATATATAGGCCAGAATGATTTTAGTGAGCGATTTTTTAAAAATCAACGGTACACTTTATCAACATGATTTCTTTAACAGTAGAAAGACCTCATCCATATCTACTTGGGGAAAAAATTTCATACCGATCTGACTTCCGGTTCCGGAGATTTACAGGATAGAAAGATTTTAGTTAACGATTTTTTACAAATCAACGGTACATCCCATCAACGTGAAATTTGCAGCAATGGAAAGACCTCATCCATATCTACCTGCAGAAAAAATTTCATACCGATCTGACGTTTGGTGTTCGAGATTCCGCCTTATTACCTTTGTTACTAGCGTAACATAGGTATTAGAATCGATTTTCACACGTCCTGCCGTCTGCGCCCGATAGCCATCCACACAAGCTATCTCACCTGTATAAAACATTCTCAATCGATAGAACTCGGCGCGATCTGGCTCGACAGTTTAATTACGACACCGTAGAATCAAATTGAATATGAAAAATCGACCCAGCAAGGTGAAATTTGCTGATGTCTGTATGTGCGTCTGTGGACGCGTTTCATCTAGGCAAGCTTTTTTCGAGATGGCTCATGCGATCAATATGGTTGATATCTCGTTCGATAGGCCCCATAGCGCCATTGATCGCTATTGAATTTTTTCTCGATCTGACTTCCGGTTTCGGAGATATATAGGCCAGAATGATTTTAGTGAGCGATTTTTTAAAAATCAACGGTACACTTTATCAACATGATTTCTTTAACAGTAGAAAGACCTCATCCATATCTACTTGGGGAAAAAAATTCATACCGATCTGACTTCCGGTTCCGGAGATTTACAGGATAGAAAGATTTTAGTTAACGATTTTTTACAAATCAACGGTACATCCCATCAACGTGAAATTTGCAGCAGTGGAAAGACCTCATCCATATCTACCTGCAGAAAAAATTTCATACCGATCTGACGTTTGGTGTTCGAGATTCCGCCTTATTACCTTTGTTACTAGCGTAACATAGGTATTAGAATCGATTTTCACACGTCCTGCCGTCTGCGCCCGATAGCCATCCACACAAGCTATCTCACCTGTATAAAACATTCTCAATCGATAGAACTCGGCGCGATCTGGCTCGACAGTTTAATTACGACACCGTAGAATCAAATTGAATATGAAAAATCGACCCAGCAAGGTGAAATTTGCTGATGTCTGTATGTGCGTCTGTGGACGCGTTTCATCTAGGCAAGCTTTTTTCGAGATGGCTCATGCGATCAATATGGTTGATATCTCGTTCGATAGGCCCCATAGCGCCATTGATCGCTATTGAATTTTTTCTCGATCTGACTTCCGGTTTCGGAGATATATAGGCCAGAATGATTTTAGTGAGCGATTTTTTAAAAATCAACGGTACACTTTATCAACATGATTTCTTTAACAGTAGAAAGACCTCATCCATATCTACTTGGGGAAAAAAATTCATACCGATCTGACTTCCGGTTCCGGAGATTTACAGGATAGAAAGATTTTAGTTAACGATTTTTTACAAATCAACGGTACATCCCATCAACGTGAAATTTGCAGCAGTGGAAAGACCTCATCCATATCTACCTGCAGAAAAAATTTCATACCGATCTGACGTTTGGTGTTCGAGATTCCGCCTTATTACCTTTGTTACTAGCGTAACATAGGTATTAGAATCGATTTTCACACGTCCTGCCGTCTGCGCCCGATAGCCATCCACACAAGCTATCTCACCTGTATAAAACATTCTCAATCGATAGAACTCGGCGCGATCTGGCTCGACAGTTTAATTACGACACCGTAGAATCAAATTGAATATGAAAAATCGACCCAGCAAGGTGAAATTTGCTGATGTCTGTATGTGCGTCTGTGGACGCGTTTCATCTAGGCAAGCTTTTTTCGAGATGGCTCATGCGATCAATATGGTTGATATCTCGTTCGATAGGCCCCATAGCGCCATTGATCGCTATTGAATTTTTTCTCGATCTGACTTCCGGTTTCGGAGATATATAGGCCAGAATGATTTTAGTGAGCGATTTTTTAAAAATCAACGGTACACTTTATCAACATGATTTCTTTAACAGTAGAAAGACCTCATCCATATCTACTTGGGGAAAAAAATTCATACCGATCTGACTTCCGGTTCCGGAGATTTACAGGATAGAAAGATTTTAGTTAACGATTTTTTACAAATCAACGGTACATCCCATCAACGTGAAATTTGCAGCAGTGGAAAGACCTCATCCATATCTACCTGCAGAAAAAATTTCATACCGATCTGACGTTTGGTGTTCGAGATTCCGCCTTATTACCTTTGTTACTAGCGTAACATAGGTATTAGAATCGATTTTCACACGTCCTGCCGTCTGCGCCCGATAGCCATCCACACAAGCTATCTCACCTGTATAAAACATTCTCAATCGATAGAACTCGGCGCGATCTGGCTCGACAGTTTAATTACGACACCGTAGAATCAAATTGAATATGAAAAATCGACCCAGCAAGGTGAAATTTGCTGATGTCTGTATGTGCGTCTGTGGACGCGTTTCATCTAGGCAAGCTTTTTTCGAGATGGCTCATGCGATCAATATGGTTGATATCTCGTTCGATAGGCCCCATAGCGCCATTGATCGCTATTGAATTTTTTCTCGATCTGACTTCCGGTTTCGGAGATATATAGGCCAGAATGATTTTAGTGAGCGATTTTTTAAAAATCAACGGTACACTTTATCAACATGATTTCTTTAACAGTAGAAAGACCTCATCCATATCTACTTGGGGAAAAAATTTCATACCGATCTGACTTCCGGTTCCGGAGATTTACAGGATAGAAAGATTTTAGTTAACGATTTTTTACAAATCAACGGTACATCCCATCAACGTGAAATTTGCAGCAATGGAAAGACCTCATCCATATCTACCTGCAGAAAAAATTTCATACCGATCTGACGTTTGGTGTTCGAGATTCCGCCTTATTACCTTTGTTACTAGCGTAACATAGGTATTAGAATCGATTTTCACACGTCCTGCCGTCTGCGCCCGATAGCCATCCACACAAGCTATCTCACCTGTATAAAACATTCTCAATCGATAGAACTCGGCGCGATCTGGCTCGACAGTTTAATTACGACACCGTAGAATCAAATTGAATATGAAAAATCGACCCAGCAAGGTGAAATTTGCTGATGTCTGTATGTGCGTCTGTGGACGCGTTTCATCTAGGCAAGCTTTTTTCGAGATGGCTCATGCGATCAATATGGTTGATATCTCGTTCGATAGGCCCCATAGCGCCATTGATCGCTATTGAATTTTTTCTCGATCTGACTTCCGGTTTCGGAGATATATAGGCCAGAATGATTTTAGTGAGCGATTTTTTAAAAATCAACGGTACACTTTATCAACATGATTTCTTTAACAGTAGAAAGACCTCATCCATATCTACTTGGGGAAAAAAATTCATACCGATCTGACTTCCGGTTCCGGAGATTTACAGGATAGAAAGATTTTAGTTAACGATTTTTTACAAATCAACGGTACATCCCATCAACGTGAAATTTGCAGCAGTGGAAAGACCTCATCCATATCTACCTGCAGAAAAAATTTCATACCGATCTGACGTTTGGTGTTCGAGATTCCGCCTTATTACCTTTGTTACTAGCGTAACATAGGTATTAGAATCGATTTTCACACGTCCTGCCGTCTGCGCCCGATAGCCATCCACACAAGCTATCTCACCTGTATAAAACATTCTCAATCGATAGAACTCGGCGCGATCTGGCTCGACAGTTTAATTACGACACCGTAGAATCAAATTGAATATGAAAAATCGACCCAGCAAGGTGAAATTTGCTGATGTCTGTATGTGCGTCTGTGGACGCGTTTCATCTAGGCAAGCTTTTTTCGAGATGGCTCATGTGATCAATATGGTTGATATCTCGTTCGATAGGCCCCATAGCGCCATTGATCGCTATTGAATTTTTTCTCGATCTGACTTCCGGTTTCGGAGATATATAGGCCAGAATGATTTTAGTGAGCGATTTTTTAAAAATCAACGGTACACTTTATCAACATGATTTCTTTAACAGTAGAAAGACCTCATCCATATCTACTTGGGGAAAAAAATTCATACCGATCTGACTTCCGGTTCCGGAGATTTACAGGATAGAAAGATTTTAGTTAACGATTTTTTACAAATCAACGGTACATCCCATCAACGTGAAATTTGCAGCAGTGGAAAGACCTCATCCATATCTACCTGCAGAAAAAATTTCATACCGATCTGACGTTTGGTGTTCGAGATTCCGCCTTATTACCTTTGTTACTAGCGTAACATAGGTATTAGAATCGATTTTCACACGTCCTGCCGTCTGCGCCCGATAGCCATCCACACAAGCTATCTCACCTGTATAAAACATTCTCAATCGATAGAACTCGGCGCGATCTGGCTCGACAGTTTAATTACGACACCGTAGAATCAAATTGAATATGAAAAATCGACCCAGCAAGGTGAAATTTGCTGATGTCTGTATGTGCGTCTGTGGACGCGTTTCATCTAGGCAAGCTTTTTTCGAGATGGCTCATGCGATCAATATGGTTGATATCTCGTTCGATAGGCCCCATAGCGCCATTGATCGCTATTGAATTTTTTCTCGATCTGACTTCCGGTTTCGGAGATATATAGGCCAGAATGATTTTAGTGAGCGATTTTTTAAAAATCAACGGTACACTTTATCAACATGATTTCTTTAACAGTAGAAAGACCTCATCCATATCTACTTGGGGAAAAAAATTCATACCGATCTGACTTCCGGTTCCGGAGATTTACAGGATAGAAAGATTTTAGTTAACGATTTTTTACAAATCAACGGTACATCCCATCAACGTGAAATTTGCAGCAGTGGAAAGACCTCATCCATATCTACCTGCAGAAAAAATTTCATACCGATCTGACGTTTGGTGTTCGAGATTCCGCCTTATTACCTTTGTTACTAGCGTAACATAGGTATTAGAATCGATTTTCACACGTCCTGCCGTCTGCGCCCGATAGCCATCCACACAAGCTATCTCACCTGTATAAAACATTCTCAATCGATAGAACTCGGCGCGATCTGGCTCGACAGTTTAATTACGACACCGTAGAATCAAATTGAATATGAAAAATCGACCCAGCAAGGTGAAATTTGCTGATGTCTGTATGTGCGTCTGTGGACGCGTTTCATCTAGGCAAGCTTTTTTCGAGATGGCTCATGCGATCAATATGGTTGATATCTCGTTCGATAGGCCCCATAGCGCCATTGATCGCTATTGAATTTTTTCTCGATCTGACTTCCGGTTTCGGAGATATATAGGCCAGAATGATTTTAGTGAGCGATTTTTTAAAAATCAACGGTACACTTTATCAACATGATTTCTTTAACAGTAGAAAGACCTCATCCATATCTACTTGGGGAAAAAATTTCATACCGATCTGACTTCCGGTTCCGGAGATTTACAGGATAGAAAGATTTTAGTTAACGATTTTTTACAAATCAACGGTACATCCCATCAACGTGAAATTTGCAGCAATGGAAAGACCTCATCCATATCTACCTGCAGAAAAAATTTCATACCGATCTGACGTTTGGTGTTCGAGATTCCGCCTTATTACCTTTGTTACTAGCGTAACATAGGTATTAGAATCGATTTTCACACGTCCTGCCGTCTGCGCCCGATAGCCATCCACACAAGCTATCTCACCTGTATAAAACATTCTCAATCGATAGAACTCGGCGCGATCTGGCTCGACAGTTTAATTACGACACCGTAGAATCAAATTGAATATGAAAAATCGACCCAGCAAGGTGAAATTTGCTGATGTCTGTATGTGCGTCTGTGGACGCGTTTCATCTAGGCAAGCTTTTTTCGAGATGGCTCATGCGATCAATATGGTTGATATCTCGTTCGATAGGCCCCATAGCGCCATTGATCGCTATTGAATTTTTTCTCGATCTGACTTCCGGTTTCGGAGATATATAGGCCAGAATGATTTTAGTGAGCGATTTTTTAAAAATCAACGGTACACTTTATCAACATGATTTCTTTAACAGTAGAAAGACCTCATCCATATCTACTTGGGGAAAAAAATTCATACCGATCTGACTTCCGGTTCCGGAGATTTACAGGATAGAAAGATTTTAGTTAACGATTTTTTACAAATCAACGGTACATCCCATCAACGTGAAATTTGCAGCAGTGGAAAGACCTCATCCATATCTACCTGCAGAAAAAATTTCATACCGATCTGACGTTTGGTGTTCGAGATTCCGCCTTATTACCTTTGTTACTAGCGTAACATAGGTATTAGAATCGATTTTCACACGTCCTGCCGTCTGCGCCCGATAGCCATCCACACAAGCTATCTCACCTGTATAAAACATTCTCAATCGATAGAACTCGGCGCGATCTGGCTCGACAGTTTAATTACGACACCGTAGAATCAAATTGAATATGAAAAATCGACCCAGCAAGGTGAAATTTGCTGATGTCTGTATGTGCGTCTGTGGACGCGTTTCATCTAGGCAAGCTTTTTTCGAGATGGCTCATGCGATCAATATGGTTGATATCTCGTTCGATAGGCCCCATAGCGCCATTGATCGCTATTGAATTTTTTCTCGATCTGACTTCCGGTTTCGGAGATATATAGGCCAGAATGATTTTAGTGAGCGATTTTTTAAAAATCAACGGTACACTTTATCAACATGATTTCTTTAACAGTAGAAAGACCTCATCCATATCTACTTGGGGAAAAAAATTCATACCGATCTGACTTCCGGTTCCGGAGATTTACAGGATAGAAAGATTTTAGTTAACGATTTTTTACAAATCAACGGTACATCCCATCAACGTGAAATTTGCAGCAGTGGAAAGACCTCATCCATATCTACCTGCAGAAAAAATTTCATACCGATCTGACGTTTGGTGTTCGAGATTCCGCCTTATTACCTTTGTTACTAGCGTAACATAGGTATTAGAATCGATTTTCACACGTCCTGCCGTCTGCGCCCGATAGCCATCCACACAAGCTATCTCACCTGTATAAAACATTCTCAATCGATAGAACTCGGCGCGATCTGGCTCGACAGTTTAATTACGACACCGTAGAATCAAATTGAATATGAAAAATCGACCCAGCAAGGTGAAATTTGCTGATGTCTGTATGTGCGTCTGTGGACGCGTTTCATCTAGGCAAGCTTTTTTCGAGATGGCTCATGCGATCAATATGGTTGATATCTCGTTCGATAGGCCCCATAGCGCCATTGATCGCTATTGAATTTTTTCTCGATCTGACTTCCGGTTTCGGAGATATATAGGCCAGAATGATTTTAGTGAGCGATTTTTTAAAAATCAACGGTACACTTTATCAACATGATTTCTTTAACAGTAGAAAGACCTCATCCATATCTACTTGGGGAAAAAAATTCATACCGATCTGACTTCCGGTTCCGGAGATTTACAGGATAGAAAGATTTTAGTTAACGATTTTTTACAAATCAACGGTACATCCCATCAACGTGAAATTTGCAGCAGTGGAAAGACCTCATCCATATCTACCTGCAGAAAAAATTTCATACCGATCTGACGTTTGGTGTTCGAGATTCCGCCTTATTACCTTTGTTACTAGCGTAACATAGGTATTAGAATCGATTTTCACACGTCCTGCCGTCTGCGCCCGATAGCCATCCACACAAGCTATCTCACCTGTATAAAACATTCTCAATCGATAGAACTCGGCGCGATCTGGCTCGACAGTTTAATTACGACACCGTAGAATCAAATTGAATATGAAAAATCGACCCAGCAAGGTGAAATTTGCTGATGTCTGTATGTGCGTCTGTGGACGCGTTTCATCTAGGCAAGCTTTTTTCGAGATGGCTCATGCGATCAATATGGTTGATATCTCGTTCGATAGGCCCCATAGCGCCATTGATCGCTATTGAATTTTTTCTCGATCTGACTTCCGGTTTCGGAGATATATAGGCCAGAATGATTTTAGTGAGCGATTTTTTAAAAATCAACGGTACACTTTATCAACATGATTTCTTTAACAGTAGAAAGACCTCATCCATATCTACTTGGGGAAAAAAATTCATACCGATCTGACTTCCGGTTCCGGAGATTTACAGGATAGAAAGATTTTAGTTAACGATTTTTTACAAATCAACGGTACATCCCATCAACGTGAAATTTGCAGCAGTGGAAAGACCTCATCCATATCTACCTGCAGAAAAAATTTCATACCGATCTGACGTTTGGTGTTCGAGATTCCGCCTTATTACCTTTGTTACTAGCGTAACATAGGTATTAGAATCGATTTTCACACGTCCTGCCGTCTGCGCCCGATAGCCATCCACACAAGCTATCTCACCTGTATAAAACATTCTCAATCGATAGAACTCGGCGCGATCTGGCTCGACAGTTTAATTACGACACCGTAGAATCAAATTGAATATGAAAAATCGACCCAGCAAGGTGAAATTTGCTGATGTCTGTATGTGCGTCTGTGGACGCGTTTCATCTAGGCAAGCTTTTTTCGAGATGGCTCATGCGATCAATATGGTTGATATCTCGTTCGATAGGCCCCATAGCGCCATTGATCGCTATTGAATTTTTTCTCGATCTGACTTCCGGTTTCGGAGATATATAGGCCAGAATGATTTTAGTGAGCGATTTTTTAAAAATCAACGGTACACTTTATCAACATGATTTCTTTAACAGTAGAAAGACCTCATCCATATCTACTTGGGGAAAAAAATTCATACCGATCTGACTTCCGGTTCCGGAGATTTACAGGATAGAAAGATTTTAGTTAACGATTTTTTACAAATCAACGGTACATCCCATCAACGTGAAATTTGCAGCAGTGGAAAGACCTCATCCATATCTACCTGCAGAAAAAATTTCATACCGATCTGACGTTTGGTGTTCGAGATTCCGCCTTATTACCTTTGTTACTAGCGTAACATAGGTATTAGAATCGATTTTCACACGTCCTGCCGTCTGCGCCCGATAGCCATCCACACAAGCTATCTCACCTGTATAAAACATTCTCAATCGATAGAACTCGGCGCGATCTGGCTCGACAGTTTAATTACGACACCGTAGAATCAAATTGAATATGAAAAATCGACCCAGCAAGGTGAAATTTGCTGATGTCTGTATGTGCGTCTGTGGACGCGTTTCATCTAGGCAAGCTTTTTTCGAGATGGCTCATGCGATCAATATGGTTGATATCTCGTTCGATAGGCCCCATAGCGCCATTGATCGCTATTGAATTTTTTCTCGATCTGACTTCCGGTTTCGGAGATATATAGGCCAGAATGATTTTAGTGAGCGATTTTTTAAAAATCAACGGTACACTTTATCAACATGATTTCTTTAACAGTAGAAAGACCTCATCCATATCTACTTGGGGAAAAAAATTCATACCGATCTGACTTCCGGTTCCGGAGATTTACAGGATAGAAAGATTTTAGTTAACGATTTTTTACAAATCAACGGTACATCCCATCAACGTGAAATTTGCAGCAATGGAAAGACCTCATCCATATCTACCTGCAGAAAAAATTTCATACCGATCTGACGTTTGGTGTTCGAGATTCCGCCTTATTACCTTTGTTACTAGCGTAACATAGGTATTAGAATCGATTTTCACACGTCCTGCCGTCTGCGCCCGATAGCCATCCACACAAGCTATCTCACCTGTATAAAACATTCTCAATCGATAGAACTCGGCGCGATCTGGCTCGACAGTTTAATTACGACACCGTAGAATCAAATTGAATATGAAAAATCGACCCAGCAAGGTGAAATTTGCTGATGTCTGTATGTGCGTCTGTGGACGTTTCATCTAGGCAAGCTTTTTTCGAGATGGCTCATGCGATCAATATGGTTGATATCTCGTTCGATAGGCCCCATAGCGCCATTGATCGCTATTGAATTTTTTCTCGATCTGACTTCCGGTTTCGGAGATATATAGGCCAGAATGATTTTAGTGAGCGATTTTTTAAAAATCAACGGTACACTTTATCAACATGATTTCTTTAACAGTAGAAAGACCTCATCCATATCTACTTGGGGAAAAAAATTCATACCGATCTGACTTCCGGTTCCGGAGATTTACAGGATAGAAAGATTTTAGTTAACGATTTTTTACAAATCAACGGTACATCCCATCAACGTGAAATTTGCAGCAGTGGAAAGACCTCATCCATATCTACCTGCAGAAAAAATTTCATACCGATCTGACGTTTGGTGTTCGAGATTCCGCCTTATTACCTTTGTTACTAGCGTAACATAGGTATTAGAATCGATTTTCACACGTCCTGCCGTCTGCGCCCGATAGCCATCCACACAAGCTATCTCACCTGTATAAAACATTCTCAATCGATAGAACTCGGCGCGATCTGGCTCGACAGTTTAATTACGACACCGTAGAATCAAATTGAATATGAAAAATCGACCCAGCAAGGTGAAATTTGCTGATGTCTGTATGTGCGTCTGTGGACGCGTTTCATCTAGGCAAGCTTTTTTCGAGATGGCTCATGCGATCAATATGGTTGATATCTCGTTCGATAGGCCCCATAGCGCCATTGATCGCTATTGAATTTTTTCTCGATCTGACTTCCGGTTTCGGAGATATATAGGCCAGAATGATTTTAGTGAGCGATTTTTTAAAAATCAACGGTACACTTTATCAACATGATTTCTTTAACAGTAGAAAGACCTCATCCATATCTACTTGGGGAAAAAATTTCATACCGATCTGACTTCCGGTTCCGGAGATTTACAGGATAGAAAGATTTTAGTTAACGATTTTTTTACAAATCAACGGTACATCCCATCAACGTGAAATTTGCAGCAATGGAAAGACCTCATCCATATCTACCTGCAGAAAAAATTTCATACCGATCTGACGTTTGGTGTTCGAGATTCCGCCTTATTACCTTTGTTACTAGCGTAACATAGGTATTAGAATCGATTTTCACACGTCCTGCCGTCTGCGCCCGATAGCCATCCACACAAGCTATCTCACCTGTATAAAACATTCTCAATCGATAGAACTCGGCGCGATCTGGCTCGACAGTTTAATTACGACACCGTAGAATCAAATTGAATATGAAAAATCGACCCAGCAAGGTGAAATTTGCTGATGTCTGTATGTGCGTCTGTGGACGCGTTTCATCTAGGCAAGCTTTTTTCGAGATGGCTCATGCGATCAATATGGTTGATATCTCGTTCGATAGGCCCCATAGCGCCATTGATCGCTATTGAATTTTTTCTCGATCTGACTTCCGGTTTCGGAGATATATAGGCCAGAATGATTTTAGTGAGCGATTTTTTAAAAATCAACGGTACACTTTATCAACATGATTTCTTTAACAGTAGAAAGACCTCATCCATATCTACTTGGGGAAAAAAATTCATACCGATCTGACTTCCGGTTCCGGAGATTTACAGGATAGAAAGATTTTAGTTAACGATTTTTTACAAATCAACGGTACATCCCATCAACGTGAAATTTGCAGCAGTGGAAAGACCTCATCCATATCTACCTGCAGAAAAAATTTCATACCGATCTGACGTTTGGTGTTCGAGATTCCGCCTTATTACCTTTGTTACTAGCGTAACATAGGTATTAGAATCGATTTTCACACGTCCTGCCGTCTGCGCCCGATAGCCATCCACACAAGCTATCTCACCTGTATAAAACATTCTCAATCGATAGAACTCGGCGCGATCTGGCTCGACAGTTTAATTACGACACCGTAGAATCAAATTGAATATGAAAAATCGACCCAGCAAGGTGAAATTTGCTGATGTCTGTATGTGCGTCTGTGGACGCGTTTCATCTAGGCAAGCTTTTTTCGAGATGGCTCATGCGATCAATATGGTTGATATCTCGTTCGATAGGCCCCATAGCGCCATTGATCGCTATTGAATTTTTTCTCGATCTGACTTCCGGTTTCGGAGATATATAGGCCAGAATGATTTTAGTGAGCGATTTTTTAAAAATCAACGGTACACTTTATCAACATGATTTCTTTAACAGTAGAAAGACCTCATCCATATCTACTTGGGGAAAAAATTTCATACCGATCTGACTTCCGGTTCCGGAGATTTACAGGATAGAAAGATTTTAGTTAACGATTTTTTACAAATCAACGGTACATCCCATCAACGTGAAATTTGCAGCAATGGAAAGACCTCATCCATATCTACCTGCAGAAAAAATTTCATACCGATCTGACGTTTGGTGTTCGAGATTCCGCCTTATTACCTTTGTTACTAGCGTAACATAGGTATTAGAATCGATTTTCACACGTCCTGCCGTCTGCGCCCGATAGCCATCCACACAAGCTATCTCACCTGTATAAAACATTCTCAATCGATAGAACTCGGCGCGATCTGGCTCGACAGTTTAATTACGACACCGTAGAATCAAATTGAATATGAAAAATCGACCCAGCAAGGTGAAATTTGCTGATGTCTGTATGTGCGTCTGTGGACGCGTTTCATCTAGGCAAGCTTTTTTCGAGATGGCTCATGCGATCAATATGGTTGATATCTCGTTCGATAGGCCCCATAGCGCCATTGATCGCTATTGAATTTTTTCTCGATCTGACTTCCGGTTTCGGAGATATATAGGCCAGAATGATTTTAGTGAGCGATTTTTTAAAAATCAACGGTACACTTTATCAACATGATTTCTTTAACAGTAGAAAGACCTCATCCATATCTACTTGGGGAAAAAAATTCATACCGATCTGACTTCCGGTTCCGGAGATTTACAGGATAGAAAGATTTTAGTTAACGATTTTTTACAAATCAACGGTACATCCCATCAACGTGAAATTTGCAGCAGTGGAAAGACCTCATCCATATCTACCTGCAGAAAAAATTTCATACCGATCTGACGTTTGGTGTTCGAGATTCCGCCTTATTACCTTTGTTACTAGCGTAACATAGGTATTAGAATCGATTTTCACACGTCCTGCCGTCTGCGCCCGATAGCCATCCACACAAGCTATCTCACCTGTATAAAACATTCTCAATCGATAGAACTCGGCGCGATCTGGCTCGACAGTTTAATTACGACACCGTAGAATCAAATTGAATATGAAAAATCGACCCAGCAAGGTGAAATTTGCTGATGTCTGTATGTGCGTCTGTGGACGCGTTTCATCTAGGCAAGCTTTTTTCGAGATGGCTCATGCGATCAATATGGTTGATATCTCGTTCGATAGGCCCCATAGCGCCATTGATCGCTATTGAATTTTTTCTCGATCTGACTTCCGGTTTCGGAGATATATAGGCCAGAATGATTTTAGTGAGCGATTTTTTAAAAATCAACGGTACACTTTATCAACATGATTTCTTTAACAGTAGAAAGACCTCATCCATATCTACTTGGGGAAAAAAATTCATACCGATCTGACTTCCGGTTCCGGAGATTTACAGGATAGAAAGATTTTAGTTAACGATTTTTTACAAATCAACGGTACATCCCATCAACGTGAAATTTGCAGCAGTGGAAAGACCTCATCCATATCTACCTGCAGAAAAAATTTCATACCGATCTGACGTTTGGTGTTCGAGATTCCGCCTTATTACCTTTGTTACTAGCGTAACATAGGTATTAGAATCGATTTTCACACGTCCTGCCGTCTGCGCCCGATAGCCATCCACACAAGCTATCTCACCTGTATAAAACATTCTCAATCGATAGAACTCGGCGCGATCTGGCTCGACAGTTTAATTACGACACCGTAGAATCAAATTGAATATGAAAAATCGACCCAGCAAGGTGAAATTTGCTGATGTCTGTATGTGCGTCTGTGGACGCGTTTCATCTAGGCAAGCTTTTTTCGAGATGGCTCATGCGATCAATATGGTTGATATCTCGTTCGATAGGCCCCATAGCGCCATTGATCGCTATTGAATTTTTTCTCGATCTGACTTCCGGTTTCGGAGATATATAGGCCAGAATGATTTTAGTGAGCGATTTTTTAAAAATCAACGGTACACTTTATCAACATGATTTCTTTAACAGTAGAAAGACCTCATCCATATCTACTTGGGGAAAAAAATTCATACCGATCTGACTTCCGGTTCCGGAGATTTACAGGATAGAAAGATTTTAGTTAACGATTTTTTACAAATCAACGGTACATCCCATCAACGTGAAATTTGCAGCAATGGAAAGACCTCATCCATATCTACCTGCAGAAAAAATTTCATACCGATCTGACGTTTGGTGTTCGAGATTCCGCCTTATTACCTTTGTTACTAGCGTAACATAGGTATTAGAATCGATTTTCACACGTCCTGCCGTCTGCGCCCGATAGCCATCCACACAAGCTATCTCACCTGTATAAAACATTCTCAATCGATAGAACTCGGCGCGATCTGGCTCGACAGTTTAATTACGACACCGTAGAATCAAATTGAATATGAAAAATCGACCCAGCAAGGTGAAATTTGCTGATGTCTGTATGTGCGTCTGTGGACGCGTTTCATCTAGGCAAGCTTTTTTCGAGATGGCTCATGCGATCAATATGGTTGATATCTCGTTCGATAGGCCCCATAGCGCCATTGATCGCTATTGAATTTTTTCTCGATCTGACTTCCGGTTTCGGAGATATATAGGCCAGAATGATTTTAGTGAGCGATTTTTTAAAAATCAACGGTACACTTTATCAACATGATTTCTTTAACAGTAGAAAGACCTCATCCATATCTACTTGGGGAAAAAAATTCATACCGATCTGACTTCCGGTTCCGGAGATTTACAGGATAGAAAGATTTTAGTTAACGATTTTTTACAAATCAACGGTACATCCCATCAACGTGAAATTTGCAGCAGTGGAAAGACCTCATCCATATCTACCTGCAGAAAAAATTTCATACCGATCTGACGTTTGGTGTTCGAGATTCCGCCTTATTACCTTTGTTACTAGCGTAACATAGGTATTAGAATCGATTTTCACACGTCCTGCCGTCTGCGCCCGATAGCCATCCACACAAGCTATCTCACCTGTATAAAACATTCTCAATCGATAGAACTCGGCGCGATCTGGCTCGACAGTTTAATTACGACACCGTAGAATCAAATTGAATATGAAAAATCGACCCAGCAAGGTGAAATTTGCTGATGTCTGTATGTGCGTCTGTGGACGCGTTTCATCTAGGCAAGCTTTTTTCGAGATGGCTCATGCGATCAATATGGTTGATATCTCGTTCGATAGGCCCCATAGCGCCATTGATCGCTATTGAATTTTTTCTCGATCTGACTTCCGGTTTCGGAGATATATAGGCCAGAATGATTTTAGTGAGCGATTTTTTAAAAATCAACGGTACACTTTATCAACATGATTTCTTTAACAGTAGAAAGACCTCATCCATATCTACTTGGGGAAAAAATTTCATACCGATCTGACTTCCGGTTCCGGAGATTTACAGGATAGAAAGATTTTAGTTAACGATTTTTTACAAATCAACGGTACATCCCATCAACGTGAAATTTGCAGCAATGGAAAGACCTCATCCATATCTACCTGCAGAAAAAATTTCATACCGATCTGACGTTTGGTGTTCGAGATTCCGCCTTATTACCTTTGTTACTAGCGTAACATAGGTATTAGAATCGATTTTCACACGTCCTGCCGTCTGCGCCCGATAGCCATCCACACAAGCTATCTCACCTGTATAAAACATTCTCAATCGATAGAACTCGGCGCGATCTGGCTCGACAGTTTAATTACGACACCGTAGAATCAAATTGAATATGAAAAATCGACCCAGCAAGGTGAAATTTGCTGATGTCTGTATGTGCGTCTGTGGACGCGTTTCATCTAGGCAAGCTTTTTTCGAGATGGCTCATGCGATCAATATGGTTGATATCTCGTTCGATAGGCCCCATAGCGCCATTGATCGCTATTGAATTTTTTCTCGATCTGACTTCCGGTTTCGGAGATATATAGGCCAGAATGATTTTAGTGAGCGATTTTTTAAAAATCAACGGTACACTTTATCAACATGATTTCTTTAACAGTAGAAAGACCTCATCCATATCTACTTGGGGAAAAAAATTCATACCGATCTGACTTCCGGTTCCGGAGATTTACAGGATAGAAAGATTTTAGTTAACGATTTTTTACAAATCAACGGTACATCCCATCAACGTGAAATTTGCAGCAGTGGAAAGACCTCATCCATATCTACCTGCAGAAAAAATTTCATACCGATCTGACGTTTGGTGTTCGAGATTCCGCCTTATTACCTTTGTTACTAGCGTAACATAGGTATTAGAATCGATTTTCACACGTCCTGCCGTCTGCGCCCGATAGCCATCCACACAAGCTATCTCACCTGTATAAAACATTCTCAATCGATAGAACTCGGCGCGATCTGGCTCGACAGTTTAATTACGACACCGTAGAATCAAATTGAATATGAAAAATCGACCCAGCAAGGTGAAATTTGCTGATGTCTGTATGTGCGTCTGTGGACGCGTTTCATCTAGGCAAGCTTTTTTCGAGATGGCTCATGCGATCAATATGGTTGATATCTCGTTCGATAGGCCCCATAGCGCCATTGATCGCTATTGAATTTTTTCTCGATCTGACTTCCGGTTTCGGAGATATATAGGCCAGAATGATTTTAGTGAGCGATTTTTTAAAAATCAACGGTACACTTTATCAACATGATTTCTTTAACAGTAGAAAGACCTCATCCATATCTACTTGGGGAAAAAATTTCATACCGATCTGACTTCCGGTTCCGGAGATTTACAGGATAGAAAGATTTTAGTTAACGATTTTTTACAAATCAACGGTACATCCCATCAACGTGAAATTTGCAGCAATGGAAAGACCTCATCCATATCTACCTGCAGAAAAAATTTCATACCGATCTGACGTTTGGTGTTCGAGATTCCGCCTTATTACCTTTGTTACTAGCGTAACATAGGTATTAGAATCGATTTTCACACGTCCTGCCGTCTGCGCCCGATAGCCATCCACACAAGCTATCTCACCTGTATAAAACATTCTCAATCGATAGAACTCGGCGCGATCTGGCTCGACAGTTTAATTACGACACCGTAGAATCAAATTGAATATGAAAAATCGACCCAGCAAGGTGAAATTTGCTGATGTCTGTATGTGCGTCTGTGGACGCGTTTCATCTAGGCAAGCTTTTTTCGAGATGGCTCATGCGATCAATATGGTTGATATCTCGTTCGATAGGCCCCATAGCGCCATTGATCGCTATTGAATTTTTTCTCGATCTGACTTCCGGTTTCGGAGATATATAGGCCAGAATGATTTTAGTGAGCGATTTTTTAAAAATCAACGGTACACTTTATCAACATGATTTCTTTAACAGTAGAAAGACCTCATCCATATCTACTTGGGGAAAAAAATTCATACCGATCTGACTTCCGGTTCCGGAGATTTACAGGATAGAAAGATTTTAGTTAACGATTTTTTACAAATCAACGGTACATCCCATCAACGTGAAATTTGCAGCAGTGGAAAGACCTCATCCATATCTACCTGCAGAAAAAATTTCATACCGATCTGACGTTTGGTGTTCGAGATTCCGCCTTATTACCTTTGTTACTAGCGTAACATAGGTATTAGAATCGATTTTCACACGTCCTGCCGTCTGCGCCCGATAGCCATCCACACAAGCTATCTCACCTGTATAAAACATTCTCAATCGATAGAACTCGGCGCGATCTGGCTCGACAGTTTAATTACGACACCGTAGAATCAAATTGAATATGAAAAATCGACCCAGCAAGGTGAAATTTGCTGATGTCTGTATGTGCGTCTGTGGACGCGTTTCATCTAGGCAAGCTTTTTTCGAGATGGCTCATGCGATCAATATGGTTGATATCTCGTTCGATAGGCCCCATAGCGCCATTGATCGCTATTGAATTTTTTCTCGATCTGACTTCCGGTTTCGGAGATATATAGGCCAGAATGATTTTAGTGAGCGATTTTTTAAAAATCAACGGTACACTTTATCAACATGATTTCTTTAACAGTAGAAAGACCTCATCCATATCTACTTGGGGAAAAAAATTCATACCGATCTGACTTCCGGTTCCGGAGATTTACAGGATAGAAAGATTTTAGTTAACGATTTTTTACAAATCAACGGTACATCCCATCAACGTGAAATTTGCAGCAGTGGAAAGACCTCATCCATATCTACCTGCAGAAAAAATTTCATACCGATCTGACGTTTGGTGTTCGAGATTCCGCCTTATTACCTTTGTTACTAGCGTAACATAGGTATTAGAATCGATTTTCACACGTCCTGCCGTCTGCGCCCGATAGCCATCCACACAAGCTATCTCACCTGTATAAAACATTCTCAATCGATAGAACTCGGCGCGATCTGGCTCGACAGTTTAATTACGACACCGTAGAATCAAATTGAATATGAAAAATCGACCCAGCAAGGTGAAATTTGCTGATGTCTGTATGTGCGTCTGTGGACGCGTTTCATCTAGGCAAGCTTTTTTCGAGATGGCTCATGCGATCAATATGGTTGATATCTCGTTCGATAGGCCCCATAGCGCCATTGATCGCTATTGAATTTTTTCTCGATCTGACTTCCGGTTTCGGAGATATATAGGCCAGAATGATTTTAGTGAGCGATTTTTTAAAAATCAACGGTACACTTTATCAACATGATTTCTTTAACAGTAGAAAGACCTCATCCATATCTACTTGGGGAAAAAAATTCATACCGATCTGACTTCCGGTTCCGGAGATTTACAGGATAGAAAGATTTTAGTTAACGATTTTTTACAAATCAACGGTACATCCCATCAACGTGAAATTTGCAGCAGTGGAAAGACCTCATCCATATCTACCTGCAGAAAAAATTTCATACCGATCTGACGTTTGGTGTTCGAGATTCCGCCTTATTACCTTTGTTACTAGCGTAACATAGGTATTAGAATCGATTTTCACACGTCCTGCCGTCTGCGCCCGATAGCCATCCACACAAGCTATCTCACCTGTATAAAACATTCTCAATCGATAGAACTCGGCGCGATCTGGCTCGACAGTTTAATTACGACACCGTAGAATCAAATTGAATATGAAAAATCGACCCAGCAAGGTGAAATTTGCTGATGTCTGTATGTGCGTCTGTGGACGCGTTTCATCTAGGCAAGCTTTTTTCGAGATGGCTCATGCGATCAATATGGTTGATATCTCGTTCGATAGGCCCCATAGCGCCATTGATCGCTATTGAATTTTTTCTCGATCTGACTTCCGGTTTCGGAGATATATAGGCCAGAATGATTTTAGTGAGCGATTTTTTAAAAATCAACGGTACACTTTATCAACATGATTTCTTTAACAGTAGAAAGACCTCATCCATATCTACTTGGGGAAAAAATTTCATACCGATCTGACTTCCGGTTCCGGAGATTTACAGGATAGAAAGATTTTAGTTAACGATTTTTTACAAATCAACGGTACATCCCATCAACGTGAAATTTGCAGCAATGGAAAGACCTCATCCATATCTACCTGCAGAAAAAATTTCATACCGATCTGACGTTTGGTGTTCGAGATTCCGCCTTATTACCTTTGTTACTAGCGTAACATAGGTATTAGAATCGATTTTCACACGTCCTGCCGTCTGCGCCCGATAGCCATCCACACAAGCTATCTCACCTGTATAAAACATTCTCAATCGATAGAACTCGGCGCGATCTGGCTCGACAGTTTAATTACGACACCGTAGAATCAAATTGAATATGAAAAATCGACCCAGCAAGGTGAAATTTGCTGATGTCTGTATGTGCGTCTGTGGACGCGTTTCATCTAGGCAAGCTTTTTTCGAGATGGCTCATGCGATCAATATGGTTGATATCTCGTTCGATAGGCCCCATAGCGCCATTGATCGCTATTGAATTTTTTCTCGATCTGACTTCCGGTTTCGGAGATATATAGGCCAGAATGATTTTAGTGAGCGATTTTTTAAAAATCAACGGTACACTTTATCAACATGATTTCTTTAACAGTAGAAAGACCTCATCCATATCTACTTGGGGAAAAAAATTCATACCGATCTGACTTCCGGTTCCGGAGATTTACAGGATAGAAAGATTTTAGTTAACGATTTTTTACAAATCAACGGTACATCCCATCAACGTGAAATTTGCAGCAGTGGAAAGACCTCATCCATATCTACCTGCAGAAAAAATTTCATACCGATCTGACGTTTGGTGTTCGAGATTCCGCCTTATTACCTTTGTTACTAGCGTAACATAGGTATTAGAATCGATTTTCACACGTCCTGCCGTCTGCGCCCGATAGCCATCCACACAAGCTATCTCACCTGTATAAAACATTCTCAATCGATAGAACTCGGCGCGATCTGGCTCGACAGTTTAATTACGACACCGTAGAATCAAATTGAATATGAAAAATCGACCCAGCAAGGTGAAATTTGCTGATGTCTGTATGTGCGTCTGTGGACGCGTTTCATCTAGGCAAGCTTTTTTCGAGATGGCTCATGCGATCAATATGGTTGATATCTCGTTCGATAGGCCCCATAGCGCCATTGATCGCTATTGAATTTTTTCTCGATCTGACTTCCGGTTTCGGAGATATATAGGCCAGAATGATTTTAGTGAGCGATTTTTTAAAAATCAACGGTACACTTTATCAACATGATTTCTTTAACAGTAGAAAGACCTCATCCATATCTACTTGGGGAAAAAAATTCATACCGATCTGACTTCCGGTTCCGGAGATTTACAGGATAGAAAGATTTTAGTTAACGATTTTTTACAAATCAACGGTACATCCCATCAACGTGAAATTTGCAGCAGTGGAAAGACCTCATCCATATCTACCTGCAGAAAAAATTTCATACCGATCTGACGTTTGGTGTTCGAGATTCCGCCTTATTACCTTTGTTACTAGCGTAACATAGGTATTAGAATCGATTTTCACACGTCCTGCCGTCTGCGCCCGATAGCCATCCACACAAGCTATCTCACCTGTATAAAACATTCTCAATCGATAGAACTCGGCGCGATCTGGCTCGACAGTTTAATTACGACACCGTAGAATCAAATTGAATATGAAAAATCGACCCAGCAAGGTGAAATTTGCTGATGTCTGTATGTGCGTCTGTGGACGCGTTTCATCTAGGCAAGCTTTTTTCGAGATGGCTCATGCGATCAATATGGTTGATATCTCGTTCGATAGGCCCCATAGCGCCATTGATCGCTATTGAATTTTTTCTCGATCTGACTTCCGGTTTCGGAGATATATAGGCCAGAATGATTTTAGTGAGCGATTTTTTAAAAATCAACGGTACACTTTATCAACATGATTTCTTTAACAGTAGAAAGACCTCATCCATATCTACTTGGGGAAAAAATTTCATACCGATCACATTCTCAATCGATTGAACTCGGCGCGATCTGGCTCGACAGTTTAATTACGACATCGTATGATACCTGTAATAATTAATCAAGAATATGGTTGATACATGGATGTCGGTTAACCCCCGTTATTTTTTTTTTTTTTTTTTTTTTTTAAGTCAGAAGAAGGCTTTATGTTTAGTTTGGGCGTTATGATCAGAAGAAGAAATCGGACGCAAAATCGTGGAATGTAGGGGAGAATAGCCCATAATGCACTCCTGGGTTAAAATGGCCCCGTGCAGTTTTTCGTTGCTTATCCATTACTAATTTTGGAAATATCAGGCATAACATTTGATAACGGCACAAGAGAATTTGTAAACAAACTTTCTAAGGCCCTTTACACGCGAACCAAAGTACGTCCACGCAAACCAATACCACTTTTGGAAAGGTGCTAGTTGTCCCTATCCGATGATGTTGTTGGTTTGCGTGGGTGTACTTTGGTTCGCGTGTAAAGGGCCTTAGAAAGTTTGTTTACAAATGCTCTTGTGCCGTTATCAAATGTTATGCCTGATATCATGTGCCAGAATGTTAGTTCAAGCACTGAACTAGCAATGCTGATTTTTAAATTCACGAATTGACAATGGGAAAGATATGAAAAACAGCGCAGGGGCATTTTACCCCACACATGTATGAATCGGCGGTGTATTTTCCCACTAATGTGTTTCCCTCTTGCTCGCACTCGTTGGACTTAAATGGTACAGTAGTGTGCGCCGATTAGACGTCGAGAAGCTCTATAAGACCAGTCAGATGTTGTCCCTTTAAATTTGTGCACGACCGATGAGATCAACCTTAATAAAAACCTCAATAATCTGCTTGAAAATGAGGAAAATTTACGAACATTTTACACAGTCTAGTAGTAGTACCAATAGACCGAGAAAATCCAATCTTTAGTGTTATCATTTTCTGGTATTCTGGAAAAAAAACTTTTTGTGATTTATGAGTAAAGTAAAATCAAATTTGGGTTGATCTCGTTGGCCGTGTGCAGCGGGGGATAACTGGCGCTTTAATCCTTGGTCTATACATGACACTCATTTTTAAAAATCGCTATTGGAACTGCTACATCGTGAAACAAAATTGGAAACTCTGACCGATCAGTCCCGTTAGCGTAGCTGTTGAAGGGCCGCAGGCTATGGTGCAACATGTTTTCGAATTTTATTCTGTATTCTTGCGGAATATTGGAAAAGGTCCTATCCTCGGCCTCTCTCTTTGATTTACCACGGCAACATAAACGAATTTCTCGCTAAGCTCACAGTACAGTTCAACATAAGATGATGTTAGCTGTATAGTCGCTATATGCATAGCCTGGCGGAGAGAATCTCGGGAACCAATTGAGCTGTCAAATACTCGTTTGACCAATTAAGCTGTCAATTCACGACCAACAACAGAAAAAGGCACATCAGTTATTACGAACAAAACTTCCGGAAGCCGTTTTCTCGTGACTTAAGCCTCGCTTACGCAAACCCCTATCCGATGATGAAAGCATAATCAAAGTTTTGTTTATAAAACTTGATAGTACCATTTCAATTGTTGGTCTACAATATATTGAATTGGTTCCGCTCTTTGATATATCGAAATTCTATCCGCCAGACTATAAATATAGCGACTATAGTTAGCTTGCGCCTAAATCAACACACTGAATGGGAAATTCAATTGCACTCGGGTTATTCACGAAAGAGAATATCGATTAAGAGAATCAGGCTGATTGATTATTTAACTTTATTGGTATTGGTATTGTATATAATAAGATTGTTCTTAAAGTATGTAGAGCACAATAAAGCCGATTAAGTATAAAGTAATAAAGCTCCAGTTGTAAGCCAAGAAGAAGAAAGTGATTTATATATACTTTGCACTACGTAAAACTCATATCAGGTCCTCATAGATAAGCCACAATTATATCTTAAAATTATTGTCATGTTAGAAAATAAACGTGAGGAAATTAATCAATTGATTATTGAATAATAATTGCTGTTCAATTGAGTAGTGCAGAAACTGAGACCAGTAAAAATAAAAATATCCTCTAAGGCCTCGTATATCTATGGATAATATCAAAAACGAGATTATACTGGGTAACAAAGGTTCTATTCACCTGCCCGGTGGATCAATTTGAGTTTTAACGGAGATAAATCGATTTAAAGATTTTCATACTCGCCAGCCTGAAAATTATGGATTGGGACATGTTTTTTGTACGACAAAAAATTTTGACACCTAAAATCCCTCCAAATCTCGATTAGAGCCATATTAACGGAGATAAATCGATTTAAAGATTTTCATACTCGCCAGCCTGAAAATTATGGGTTGAGACATGTTTTTGTACGACAAAAATTTTGACACCTAAAATCCCTCCAAATCTCGATTAGAGCCATATTAACGGAGATAAATCGATTTAAAGATTTTCATACTCGCCAGCCTGAAAATTATGGGTTGAGACATGTTTTTGTACGACAAAAATTTTGACACCTAAAATCCCTCCAAATCTCGATTAGAGCCATATTAACGGAGATAAATCGATTTAAAGATTTTCATACTCGCCAGCCTGAAAATTATGGGTTGAGACATGTTTTTGTACGACAAAAATTTTTGACACCCAAAATCCCTCCAAATCTCGATTAGAGCCATATTAACGGAGATAAATCGATTTAAAGATTTTCATACTCGCCAGCCTGAAAATTATGGGTTGGGACATGTTTTTCGACGAAAAAAAATTTTGACACCTAAAATCGCTCCAAATCTCGATTAGAGCCATATTAACGGAGATAAATCGATTTAAAGATTTTCATACTCGCCAGCCTGAAAATTATGGGTTGGGACATGTTTTTGTACGACAAAAATTTTTGACACCCAAAATCCCTCCAAATCTCGATTAGAGCCATATTAACGGAGATAAATCGATTTAAAGATTTTCATACTCGCCAGCCTGAAAATTATGGGTTGAGACATGTTTTTGTACGACAAAAATTTTTGACACCTAAAATCCCTCCAAATCTCAATTAGAGCCATATTAACGGAGATAAATCGATTTAAAGATTTTCATACTCGCCAGCCTGAAAATTATGGGTTGGGACATGTTTTTGTACGACAAAAATTTTTGACACCCAAAATCCCTCCAAATCTCGATTAGAGCCATACTAACGGAGATAAATCGATTTAAAGATTTTCATACCCACCAGCCTGAAATTATGGGTTGGGACATGTTTTTGTACGACAAAAATTTTTTGACACCTAAAATCCCTCCAAATCTCGATTAGAGCCATATTAACGGAGATAAATCGATTTAAAGATTTTCATACTCGCCAGCCTGAAAATTATGGGTTGAGACATGTTTTTGTACGACAAAAATTTTTGACACCTAAAATCCCTCCAAATCTCAATTAGAGCCATATTAACGGAGATAAATCGATTTAAAGATTTTCATACTCGCCAGCCTGAAAATTATGGGTTGGGACATGTTTTTGTACGACAAAAATTTTTGACACCCAAAATCCCTCCAAATCTCGATTAGAGCCATATTAACGGAGATAAATCGATTTAAAGATTTTCATACCCACCAGCCTGAAAATTATGGGTTGGGACATGTTTTTGTACGACAAAATTTTTTTTGACACCTAAAATCCCTCCAAATCTCGATTAGAGCCATATTAACGGAGATAAATCGATTTAAAGATTTTCATACTCGCCAGCCTGAAAATTATGGGTTGGGACATGTTTTTGTACGACAAAAATTTTTGACACCCAAAATCCCTCCAAATCTCGATTAGAGCCATATTAACGGAGATAAATCGATTTAAAGATTTTCATACTCGCCAGCCTGAAAATTATGGGTTGGGACATGTTTTTCGACGAAAAAAAATTTTGACACCTAAAATCCCTCCAAATCTCGATTAGAGCCATATTAACGGAGATAAATCGATTTAAAGATTTTCATACTCGCCAGCCTGAAAATTATGGGTTGGGACATGTTTTTGTACGTAAAAAAATTTTGACACCTAAAATCCCTCCAAATCTCGATTAGAGCCATATTAACGGAGATAAATCGATTTAAAGATTTTCATACTCGCCAGCCTGAAAATTATGGATTGGGACATGTTTTTTGTACGACAAAAAATTTTGACACCTAAAATCCCTCCAAATCTCGATTAGAGCCATATTAACGGAGATAAATCGATTTAAAGATTTTCATACTCGCCAGCCTGAAAATTATGGGTTGAGACATGTTTTTGTACGACAAAAATTTTTGACACCTAAAATCCCTCCAAATCTCGATTAGAGCCATATTAACGGAGATAAATCGATTTAAAGATTTTCATACTCGCCAGCCTGAAAATTATGGGTTGAGACATGTTTTTGTACGACAAAAAATTTTGACACCTACAATACCTCCAAATCTCGATTAGAGCCATATTAACGGAGATAAATCGATTTAAAGATTTTCATACCCACCAGCCTGAAAATTATGGGTTGGGACATGTTTTTCGACGAAAAAAAAAATTGACACCTAAAATCCCTCCAAATCTCGATTAGAGCCATACTAACGGAGATAAATCGATTTAAAGATTTTCATACTCGCCAGCCTGAAAATTATGGGTTGGGACATGTTTTTGTACGACAAAAATTTTTGACACCTAAAATCCCTCCAAATCTCGATTAGAGCCATATTAACGGAGATAAATCGATTTAAAGATTTTCATACTCGCCAGCCTGAAAATTATGGGTTGGGACATGTTTTTCGACGAAAAAAAATTTTGACACCTAAAATCGCTCCAAACCTCGATTAGAGCCATATTAACGGAGATAAATCGATTTAAAGATTTTCATACTCGCCAGCCTGAAAATTATGGATTGGGACATGTTTTTGTACGACAAAAATTTTTGACACCTACAATACCTCCAAATCTCGATTAGAGCCATATTAACGGAGATAAATCGATTTAAAGATTTTCATACCCACCAGCCTGAAAATTATGGGTTGGGACATGTTTTTCGACGAAAAAAAAAATTGACACCTAAAATCCCTCCAAATCTCGATTAGAGCCATACTAACGGAGATAAATCGATTTAAAGATTTTCATACTCGCCAGCCTGAAAATTATGGGTTGGGACATGTTTTTGTACGACAAAAATTTTTGACACCTAAAATCCCTCCAAATCTCGATTAGAGCCATATTAACGGAGATAAATCGATTTAAAGATTTTCATACTCGCCAGCCTGAAAATTATGGGTTGGGACATGCTTTTGTACGACAAAAATTTTTTACACCTAAAATCCCTCCAAATCTCGATTAGAGCCATATTAACGGAGATAAATCGATTTAAAGATTTTCATACCCACCAGCCTGAAAATTATGGGTTGGGACATGTTTTTCGACGAAAAAAAATTTTGACACCTAAAACCCCTCCAAATCTCGATTAGAGCCATATTAACGGAGATAAATCGATTTAAAGATTTTCATACCCACCAGCCTGAAAATTATGGGTTGGGACATGTTTTTCGACGAAAACAAATTTTGACACCTAATATCCCTCCAAATCTCGATTAGAGCCATATTAACGGAGATAAATCGATTTAAAGATTTTCATACTCGCCTGCCTGAAAATTATGGGTTGGGACATATTTTTGTACGACAAAAATTTTTGACACCTAAAATCCCTCCAAATCTCGATTAGAGCCATATTAACGGAGATAAATCGATTTAAAGATTTTCATACTCGCCAGCCTGAAAATTATGGGTTGGGACATGTTTTTCGACGAAAAAAAATTTTGACACCTAAAATCCCTCCAAATCTCGATTAGAGCCATATTAACGGAGATAAATCGATTTAAAGATTTTCATACTCGCCAGCCTGAAAATTATGGGTTGGGACATGTTTTTCGACGAAAAAAATTTTTGACACCTAAAATCCCTCCAAATCTCGATTAGAGCCATATTAACGGAGATAAATCGATTTAAAGATTTTCATACTCGCCAGCCTGAAAATTATGGGTTGAGACATGTTTTTGTACGACAAAAATTTTTGACACCTAAAATCCCTCCAAATCTCGATTAGAGCCATATTAACGGAGATAAATCGATTTAAAGATTTTCATACTCGCCAGCCTGAAAATTATGGGTTGGGACATGTTTTGTACGACAAAAATTTTTGACACCCAAAATCCCTCCAAATCTCGATTAGAGCCATATTAACGGAGATAAATCGATTTAAAGATTTTCATACCCACCAGCCTGAAAATTATGGGTTGGGACATGTTTTTGTACGACAAAAATTTTTTGACACCTAAAATCCCTCCAAATCTCGATTAGAGCCATATTAACGGAGATAAATCGATTTAAAGATTTTCATACTCGCCAGCCTGAAAATTATGGGTTGGGACATGTTTTTGTACGAAAAAAATTTTTGACACCTAAAATCCCTCCAAATCTCGATTAGAGCCATATTAACGGAGATAAATCGATTTAAAGATTTTCATACTCGCCAGCCTGAAAATTATGGGTTGGGACATGTTTTTGTACGACAAAAATTTTTGACACCTAAAATCCCTCCAAATCTCGATTAGAGCCATATTAACGGAGATAAATCGATTTAAAGATTTTCATACTCGCCAGCCTGAAAATTATGGGTTGGGACATGTTTTTCGACGAAAAAAAATTTTGACACCTAAAATCGCTCCAAATCTCGATTAGAGCCATATTAACGGAGATAAATCGATTTAAAGATTTTCATACTCGCCAGCCTGAAAATTATGGGTTGGGACATGTTTTTGTACGACAAAAATTTTTGACACCTAAAATCCCTCCAAATCTCGATTAGAGCCATATTAACGGAGATAAATCGATTTAAAGATTTTCATACTCGCCAGCCTGAAAATTATGGGTTGGGACATGTTTTTGTACGACAAAAATTTTTGACACCTAAAATCCCTCCAAATCTCGATTAGAGCCATATTAACGGAGATAAATCGATTTAAAGATTTTCATACTCGCCAGCCTGAAAATTATGGGTTGAGACATGTTTTTGTACGACAAAAATTTTTGACACCTAAAATCCCTCCAAATCTCGATTAGAGCCATATTAACGGAGATAAATCGATTTAAAGATTTTCATACTCGCCAGCCTGAAAATTATGGGTTGAGACATGTTTTTGTACGACAAAAATTTTTGACACCTAAAATCCCTCCAAATCTCGATTAGAGCCATATTAACGGAGATAAATCGATTTAAAGATTTTCATACTCGCCAGCCTGAAAATTATGGGTTGGGACATGTTTTTGTACGACAAAAATTTTTGACACCTAAAATCCCTCCAAATCTCGATTAGAGCCATATTAACGGAGATAAATCGATTTAAAGATTTTCATACTCGCCAGCCTGAAAATTATGGGTTGGGACATGTTTTTCGACGAAAAAAAATTTTGACACCTAAAATCGCTCCAAATCTCGATTAGAGCCATATTAACGGAGATAAATCGATTTAAAGATTTTCATACTCGCCAGCCTGAAAATTATGGGTTGGGACATGTTTTTGTACGACAAAAATTTTTGACACCTAAAATCCCTCCAAATCTCGATTAGAGCCATATTAACGGAGATAAATCGATTTAAAGATTTTCATACTCGCCAGCCTGAAAATTATGGGTTGAGACATGTTTTTGTACGACAAAAATTTTTGACACCTAAAATCCCTCCAAATCTCGATTAGAGCCATATTAACGGAGATAAATCGATTTAAAGATTTTCATACTCGCCAGCCTGAAAATTATGGGTTGAGACATGTTTTTGTACGACAAAAATTTTTGACACCTAAAATCCCTCCAAATCTCGATTAGAGCCATATTAACGGAGATAAATCGATTTAAAGATTTTCATACTCGCCAGCCTGAAAATTATGGGTTGGGACATGTTTTTCGACGAAAAAAAATTTTGACACCTAAAATCGCTCCAAATCTCGATTAGAGCCATATTAACGGAGATAAATCGATGTAAAGATTTTCATACTCGCCAGCCTGAAAATTATGGGTTGGGACATGTTTTTCGACGAAAAAAAATTTTGACACCTAAAATCGCTCCAAATCTCGATTAGAGCCATATTAACGGAGATAAATCGATTTAAAGATTTTCATACTCGCCAGCCTGAAAATTATGGGTTGGGACATGTTTTTGTACGACAAAAATTTTTGACACCTAAAATCCCTCCAAATCTCGATTAGAGCCATATTAACGGAGATAAATCGATTTAAAGATTTTCATACTCGCCAGCCTGAAAATTATGGGTTGAGACATGTTTTTGTACGACAAAAATTTTTGACACCTAAAATCCCTCCAAATCTCAATTAGAGCCATATTAACGGAGATAAATCGATTTAAAGATTTTCATACTCGCCAGCCTGAAAATTATGGGTTGGGACATGTTTTTGTACGACAAAAATTTTTGACACCCAAAATCCCTCCAAATCTCGATTAGAGCCATATTAACGGAGATAAATCGATTTAAAGATTTTCATACCCACCAGCCTGAAAATTATGGGTTGGGACATGTTTTTGTACGACAAAAATTTTTTTGACACCTAAAATCCCTCCAAATCTCGATTAGAGCCATATTAACGGAGATAAATCGATTTAAAGATTTTCATACTCGCCAGCCTGAAAATTATGGGTTGGGACATGTTTTTGTACGAAAAAATTTTTTGACACCTAAAATCCCTCCAAATCTCGATTAGAGCCATATTAACGGAGATAAATCGATTTAAAGATTTTCATACTCGCCAGCCTGAAAATTATGGGTTGGGACATGTTTTTGTACGACAAAAATTTTTGACACCCAAAATCCCTCCAAATCTCGATTAGAGCCATATTAACGGAGATAAATCGATTTAAAGATTTTCATACTCGCCAGCCTGAAAATTATGGGTTGGGACATGTTTTTGTACGACAAAAATTTTTGACACCTAAAATCCCTCCAAATCTCGATTAGAGCCATATTAACGGAGATAAATCGATTTAAAGATTTTCATACTCGCCAGCCTGAAAATTATGGGTTGAGACATGTTTTTGTACGACAAAAATTTTTGACACCTAAAATCCCTCCAAATCTCAATTAGAGCCATATTAACGGAGATAAATCGATTTAAAGATTTTCATACTCGCCAGCCTGAAAATTATGGGTTGGGACATGTTTTTGTACGACAAAAATTTTTGACACCCAAAATCCCTCCAAATCTCGATTAGAGCCATATTAACGGAGATAAATCGATTTAAAGATTTTCATACCCACCAGCCTGAAAATTATGGGTTGGGACATGTTTTTGTACGACAAAAATTTTTTTGACACCTAAAATCCCTCCAAATCTCGATTAGAGCCATATTAACGGAGATAAATCGATTTAAAGATTTTCATACTCGCCAGCCTGAAAATTATGGGTTGGGACATGTTTTTGTACGAAAAAATTTTTTGACACCTAAAATCCCTCCAAATCTCGATTAGAGCCATATTAACGGAGATAAATCGATTTAAAGATTTTCATACTCGCCAGCCTGAAAATTATGGGTTGGGACATGTTTTTGTACGACAAAAATTTTTGACACCCAAAATCCCTCCAAATCTCGATTAGAGCCATATTAACGGAGATAAATCGATTTAAAGATTTTCATACTCGCCAGCCTGAAAATTATGGGTTGGGACATGTTTTTGTACGACAAAAATTTTTGACACCTAAAATCCCTCCAAATCTCAATTAGAGCCATATTAACGGAGATAAATCGATTTAAAGATTTTCATACTCGCCAGCCTGAAAATTATGGGTTGGGACATGTTTTTGTACGACAAAAATTTTTGACACCCAAAATCCCTCCAAATCTCGATTAGAGCCATATTAACGGAGATAAATCGATTTAAAGATTTTCATACCCACCAGCCTGAAAATTATGGGTTGGGACATGTTTTTGTACGACAAAAATTTTTGACACCCAAAATCCCTCCAAATCTCGATTAGAGCCATATTAACGGAGATAAATCGATTTAAAGATTTTCATACTCGCCAGCCTGGAAATTATGGGTTGGGACATGTTTTTGCACGTAAAAAAATTTTGACGCCTAAAACCCCTCTAAATCTCGATTAGAGCCATATTAACGGAGATAAATCGATTTAAAGATTTTCATACTCGCCAGCCTGAAAATTATGGGTTGGGACATGTTTTTGTACGAAAAAATTTTTTGACACCTAAAATCCCTCCAAATCTCGATTAGAGCCATATTAACGGAGATAAATCGATTTAAAGATTTTCATACTCGCCAGCCTGAAAATTATGGGTTGGGGCATGTTTTTGTACGACAAAAATTTTTGACACCCAAAATCCCTCCAAATCTCGATTAGAGCCATATTAACGGAGATAAATCGATTTAAAGATTTTCATACTCGCCAGCCTGAAAATTATGGGTTGGGACATGTTTTTGTACGACAAAAATTTTTGACACCTAAAATCCCTCCAAATCTCGATTAGAGCCATATTAACGGAGATAAATCGATTTAAAGATTTTCATACTCGCCAGCCTGAAAATTATGGGTTGGGACATGTTTTTGTACGACAAAAATTTTTGACACCTAAAATCCCTCCAAATCTCGATTAGAGCCATATTAACGGAGATAAATCGATTTAAAGATTTTCATACTCGCCAGCCTGAAAATTATGGGTTGAGACATGTTTTTGTACGACAAAAATTTTTGACACCTAAAATCCCTCCAAATCTCAATTAGAGCCATATTAACGGAGATAAATCGATTTAAAGATTTTCATACTCGCCAGCCTGAAAATTATGGGTTGGGACATGTTTTTGTACGACAAAAATTTTTGACACCCAAAATCCCTCCAAATCTCGATTAGAGCCATATTAACGGAGATAAATCGATTTAAAGATTTTCATACCCACCAGCCTGAAAATTATGGGTTGGGACATGTTTTTGTACGACAAAAATTTTTGACACCCAAAATCCCTCCAAATCTCGATTAGAGCCATATTAACGGAGATAAATCGATTTAAAGATTTTCATACTCGCCAGCCTGAAAATTATGGGTTGGGACATGTTTTTGTACGACAAAAATTTTTGACACCTAAAATCCCTCCAAATCTCGATTAGAGCCATATTAACGGAGATAAATCGATTTAAAGATTTTCATACTCGCCAGCCTGAAAATTATGGGTTGGGGCATGTTTTTGTACGACAAAAATTTTTGACACCCAAAATCCCTCCAAATCTCGATTAGAGCCATATTAACGGAGATAAATCGATTTAAAGATTTTCATACTCGCCAGCCTGAAAATTATGGGTTGGGACATGTTTTTGTACGACAAAAATTTTTGACACCTAAAATCCCTCCAAATCTCGATTAGAGCCATATTAACGGAGATAAATCGATTTAAAGATTTTCATACTCGCCAGCCTGAAAATTATGGGTTGGGGCATGTTTTTGTACGACAAAAATTTTTGACACCCAAAATCCCTCCAAATCTCGATTAGAGCCATATTAACGGAGATAAATCGATTTAAAGATTTTCATACTCGCCAGCCTGAAAATTATGGGTTGGGACATGTTTTTGTACGACAAAAATTTTTGACACCTAAAATCCCTCCAAATCTCGATTAGAGCCATATTAACGGAGATAAATCGATTTAAAGATTTTCATACTCGCCAGCCTGAAAATTATGGGTTGAGACATGTTTTTGTACGACAAAAATTTTTGACACCTAAAATCCCTCCAAATCTCAATTAGAGCCATATTAACGGAGATAAATCGATTTAAAGATTTTCATACTCGCCAGCCTGAAAATTATGGGTTGGGACATGTTTTTGTACGACAAAAATTTTTGACACCCAAAATCCCTCCAAATCTCGATTAGAGCCATATTAACGGAGATAAATCGATTTAAAGATTTTCATACCCACCAGCCTGAAAATTATGGGTTGGGACATGTTTTTGTACGACAAAAATTTTTGACACCCAAAATCCCTCCAAATCTCGATTAGAGCCATATTAACGGAGATAAATCGATTTAAAGATTTTCATACTCGCCAGCCTGAAAATTATGGGTTGGGACATGTTTTTGTACGACAAAAATTTTTGACACCTAAAATCCCTCCAAATCTCGATTAGAGCCATATTAACGGAGATAAATCGATTTAAAGATTTTCATACTCGCCAGCCTGAAAATTATGGGTTGGGACATGTTTTTGTACGACAAAAATTTTTGACACCCAAAATCCCTCCAAATCTCGATTAGAGCCATATTAACGGAGATAAATCGATTTAAAGATTTTCATACTCGCCAGCCTGAAAATTATGGGTTGGGACATGTTTTTGTACGACAAAAATTTTTGACACCTAAAATCCCTCCAAATCTCGATTAGAGCCATATTAACGGAGATAAATCGATTTAAAGATTTTCATACTCGCCAGCCTGAAAATTATGGGTTGGGACATGTTTTTGTACGACAAAAATTTTTGACACCTAAAATCCCTCCAAATCTCGATTAGAGCCATATTAACGGAGATAAATCGATTTAAAGATTTTCATACTCGCCAGCCTGAAAATTATGGGTTGAGACATGTTTTTGTACGACAAAAATTTTTGACACCTAAAATCCCTCCAAATCTCAATTAGAGCCATATTAACGGAGATAAATCGATTTAAAGATTTTCATACTCGCCAGCCTGAAAATTATGGGTTGGGACATGTTTTTGTACGACAAAAATTTTTGACACCTAAAATCCCTCCAAATCTCGATTAGAGCCATATTAACGGAGATAAATCGATTTAAAGATTTTCATACCCACCAGCCTGAAAATTATGGGTTGGGACATGTTTTTGTACGACAAAAATTTTTGACACCCAAAATCCCTCCAAATCTCGATTAGAGCCATATTAACGGAGATAAATCGATTTAAAGATTTTCATACTCGCCAGCCTGAAAATTATGGGTTGGGACATGTTTTTGTACGACAAAAATTTTTGACACCTAAAATCCCTCCAAATCTCGATTAGAGCCATATTAACGGAGATAAATCGATTTAAAGATTTTCATACTCGCCAGCCTGAAAATTATGGGTTGGGGCATGTTTTTGTACGACAAAAATTTTTGACACCCAAAATCCCTCCAAATCTCGATTAGAGCCATATTAACGGAGATAAATCGATTTAAAGATTTTCATACTCGCCAGCCTGAAAATTATGGGTTGGGACATGTTTTTGTACGACAAAAATTTTTGACACCTAAAATCCCTCCAAATCTCGATTAGAGCCATATTAACGGAGATAAATCGATTTAAAGATTTTCATACTCGCCAGCCTGAAAATTATGGGTTGGGGCATGTTTTTGTACGACAAAAATTTTTGACACCCAAAATCCCTCCAAATCTCGATTAGAGCCATATTAACGGAGATAAATCGATTTAAAGATTTTCATACTCGCCAGCCTGAAAATTATGGGTTGGGACATGTTTTTGTACGACAAAAATTTTTGACACCTAAAATCCCTCCAAATCTCGATTAGAGCCATATTAACGGAGATAAATCGATTTAAAGATTTTCATACTCGCCAGCCTGAAAATTATGGGTTGAGACATGTTTTTGTACGACAAAAATTTTTGACACCTAAAATCCCTCCAAATCTCAATTAGAGCCATATTAACGGAGATAAATCGATTTAAAGATTTTCATACTCGCCAGCCTGAAAATTATGGGTTGGGACATGTTTTTGTACGACAAAAATTTTTGACACCCAAAATCCCTCCAAATCTCGATTAGAGCCATATTAACGGAGATAAATCGATTTAAAGATTTTCATACCCACCAGCCTGAAAATTATGGGTTGGGACATGTTTTTGTACGACAAAAATTTTTGACACCCAAAATCCCTCCAAATCTCGATTAGAGCCATATTAACGGAGATAAATCGATTTAAAGATTTTCATACTCGCCAGCCTGAAAATTATGGGTTGGGACATGTTTTTGTACGACAAAAATTTTTGACACCTAAAATCCCTCCAAATCTCGATTAGAGCCATATTAACGGAGATAAATCGATTTAAAGATTTTCATACTCGCCAGCCTGAAAATTATGGGTTGGGGCATGTTTTTGTACGACAAAAATTTTTGACACCCAAAATCCCTCCAAATCTCGATTAGAGCCATATTAACGGAGATAAATCGATTTAAAGATTTTCATACTCGCCAGCCTGAAAATTATGGGTTGGGACATGTTTTTGTACGACAAAAATTTTTGACACCCAAAATCCCTCCAAATCTCGATTAGAGCCATATTAACGGAGATAAATCGATTTAAAGATTTTCATACCCACCAGCCTGAAAATTATGGGTTGGGACATGTTTTTGTACGACAAAAATTTTTGACACCCAAAATCCCTCCAAATCTCGATTAGAGCCATATTAACGGAGATAAATCGATTTAAAGATTTTCATACTCGCCAGCCTGGAAATTATGGGTTGGGACATGTTTTTGCACGTAAAAAAATTTTGACGCCTAAAACCCCTCTAAATCTCGATTAGAGCCATATTAACGGAGATAAATCGATTTAAAGATTTTCATACTCGCCAGCCTGAAAATTATGGGTTGGGACATGTTTTTGTACGACAAAAATTTTTTTGACACCTAAAATCCCTCCAAATCTCGATTAGAGCCATATTAACGGAGATAAATCGATTTAAAGATTTTCATACTCGCCAGCCTGAAAATTATGGGTTGGGACATGTTTTTGTACGAAAAAATTTTTTGACACCTAAAATCCCTCCAAATCTCGATTAGAGCCATATTAACGGAGATAAATCGATTTAAAGATTTTCATACTCGCCAGCCTGAAAATTATGGGTTGGGGCATGTTTTTGTACGACAAAAATTTTTGACACCCAAAATCCCTCCAAATCTCGATTAGAGCCATATTAACGGAGATAAATCGATTTAAAGATTTTCATACTCGCCAGCCTGAAAATTATGGGTTGGGACATGTTTTTGTACGACAAAAATTTTTGACACCTAAAATCCCTCCAAATCTCGATTAGAGCCATATTAACGGAGATAAATCGATTTAAAGATTTTCATACTCGCCAGCCTGAAAATTATGGGTTGAGACATGTTTTTGTACGACAAAAATTTTTGACACCTAAAATCCCTCCAAATCTCAATTAGAGCCATATTAACGGAGATAAATCGATTTAAAGATTTTCATACTCGCCAGCCTGAAAATTATGGGTTGGGACATGTTTTTGTACGACAAAAATTTTTGACACCCAAAATCCCTCCAAATCTCGATTAGAGCCATATTAACGGAGATAAATCGATTTAAAGATTTTCATACTCGCCAGCCTGAAAATTATGGGTTGGGACATGTTTTTGTACGAAAAAATTTTTTGACACCTAAAATCCCTCCAAATCTCGATTAGAGCCATATTAACGGAGATAAATCGATTTAAAGATTTTCATACTCGCCAGCCTGAAAATTATGGGTTGGGACATGTTTTTGTACGAAAAAATTTTTTGACACCTAAAATCCCTCCAAATCTCGATTAGAGCCATATTAACGGAGATAAATCGATTTAAAGATTTTCATACTCGCCAGCCTGAAAATTATGGGTTGGGACATGTTTTTGTACGACAAAAATTTTTGACACCCAAAATCCCTCCAAATCTCGATTAGAGCCATATTAACGGAGATAAATCGATTTAAAGATTTTCATACTCGCCAGCCTGAAAATTATGGGTTGGGACATGTTTTTGTACGACAAAAATTTTTGACACCTAAAATCCCTCCAAATCTCGATTAGAGCCATATTAACGGAGATAAATCGATTTAAAGATTTTCATACTCGCCAGCCTGAAAATTATGGGTTGGGACATGTTTTTGTACGACAAAAATTTTTTTGACACCTAAAATCCCTCCAAATCTCGATTAGAGCCATATTAACGGAGATAAATCGATTTAAAGATTTTCATACTCGCCAGCCTGAAAATTATGGGTTGGGACATGTTTTTGTACGAAAAAATTTTTTGACACCTAAAATCCCTCCAAATCTCGATTAGAGCCATATTAACGGAGATAAATCGATTTAAAGATTTTCATACTCGCCAGCCTGAAAATTATGGGTTGGGACATGTTTTTGTACGACAAAAATTTTTGACACCCAAAATCCCTCCAAATCTCGATTAGAGCCATATTAACGGAGATAAATCGATTTAAAGATTTTCATACTCGCCAGCCTGAAAATTATGGGTTGGGACATGTTTTTGTACGACAAAAATTTTTGACACCTAAAATCCCTCCAAATCTCGATTAGAGCCATATTAACGGAGATAAATCGATTTAAAGATTTTCATACTCGCCAGCCTGAAAATTATGGGTTGAGACATGTTTTTGTACGACAAAAATTTTTGACACCTAAAATCCCTCCAAATCTCAATTAGAGCCATATTAACGGAGATAAATCGATTTAAAGATTTTCATACTCGCCAGCCTGAAAATTATGGGTTGGGACATGTTTTTGTACGACAAAAATTTTTGACACCTAAAATCCCTCCAAATCTCGATTAGAGCCATATTAACGGAGATAAATCGATTTAAAGATTTTCATACCCACCAGCCTGAAAATTATGGGTTGGGACATGTTTTTGTACGACAAAAATTTTTGACACCTAAAATCCCTCCAAATCTCGATTAGAGCCATATTAACGGAGATAAATCGATTTAAAGATTTTCATACTCGCCAGCCTGAAAATTATGGGTTGAGACATGTTTTTGTACGACAAAAATTTTTGACACCTAAAATCCCTCCAAATCTCAATTAGAGCCATATTAACGGAGATAAATCGATTTAAAGATTTTCATACTCGCCAGCCTGAAAATTATGGGTTGGGACATGTTTTTGTACGACAAAAATTTTTGACACCCAAAATCCCTCCAAATCTCGATTAGAGCCATATTAACGGAGATAAATCGATTTAAAGATTTTCATACTCGCCAGCCTGAAAATTATGGGTTGAGACATGTTTTTGTACGACAAAAATTTTTGACACCTAAAATCCCTCCAAATCTCAATTAGAGCCATATTAACGGAGATAAATCGATTTAAAGATTTTCATACTCGCCAGCCTGAAAATTATGGGTTGGGACATGTTTTTGTACGACAAAAATTTTTGACACCCAAAATCCCTCCAAATCTCGATTAGAGCCATATTAACGGAGATAAATCGATTTAAAGATTTTCATACTCGCCAGCCTGAAAATTATGGGTTGAGACATGTTTTTGTACGACAAAAATTTTTGACACCTAAAATCCCTCCAAATCTCAATTAGAGCCATATTAACGGAGATAAATCGATTTAAAGATTTTCATACTCGCCAGCCTGAAAATTATGGGTTGAGACATGTTTTTGTACGACAAAAATTTTTGACACCTAAAATCCCTCCAAATCTCAATTAGAGCCATATTAACGGAGATAAATCGATTTAAAGATTTTCATACCCACCAGCCTGAAAATTATGGGTTGGGACATGTTTTTGTACGACAAAAATTTTTGACACCTAAAATCCCTCCAAATCTCGATTAGAGCCATATTAACGGAGATAAATCGATTTAAAGATTTTCATACCCACCAGCCTGAAAATTATGGGTTGGGACATGTTTTTGTACGACAAAAATTTTTGACACCTAAAATCCCTCCAAATCTCGATTAGAGCCATATTAACGGAGATAAATCGATTTAAAGATTTTCATACTCGCCAGCCTGAAAATTATGGGTTGAGACATGTTTTTGTACGACAAAAATTTTTGACACCTAAAATCCCTCCAAATCTCAATTAGAGCCATATTAACGGAGATAAATCGATTTAAAGATTTTCATACTCGCCAGCCTGAAAATTATGGGTTGGGACATGTTTTTGTACGACAAAAATTTTTGACACCCAAAATCCCTCCAAATCTCGATTAGAGCCATATTAACGGAGATAAATCGATTTAAAGATTTTCATACTCGCCAGCCTGAAAATTATGGGTTGGGACATGTTTTTGTACGAAAAAATTTTTTGACACCTAAAATCCCTCCAAATCTCGATTAGAGCCATATTAACGGAGATAAATCGATTTAAAGATTTTCATACTCGCCAGCCTGAAAATTATGGGTTGGGACATGTTTTTGTACGACAAAAATTTTTGACACCCAAAATCCCTCCAAATCTCGATTAGAGCCATATTACCTTTGTTACTAGCGTAACATAGGTATTAGAATCGATTTTCACACGTCCTGCCGTCTGCGCCCGATAGCCATCCACACAAGCTATCTCACCTGTATAAAACATTCTCAATCGATAGAACTCGGCGCGATCTGGCTCGACAGTTTAATTACGACACCGTAGAATCAAATTGAATATGAAAAATCGACCCAGCAAGGTGAAATTTGCTGATGTCTGTATGTGCGTCTGTGGACGCGTTTCATCTAGGCAAGCTTTTTTCGAGATGGCTCATGCGATCAATATGGTTGATATCTCGTTCGATAGGCCCCATAGCGCCATTGATCGCTATTGAATTTTTTCTCGATCTGACTTCCGGTTTCGGAGATATATAGGCCAGAATGATTTTAGTGAGCGATTTTTTAAAAATCAACGGTACACTTTATCAACATGATTTCTTTAACAGTAGAAAGACCTCATCCATATCTACTTGGGGAAAAAAATTCATACCGATCTGACTTCCGGTTCCGGAGATTTACAGGATAGAAAGATTTTAGTTAACGATTTTTTACAAATCAACGGTACATTCCATCAACGTGAAATTTGCAGCAGTGGAAAGACCTCATCCATATCTACCTGCAGAAAAAATTTCATACCGATCTGACGTTTGGTGTTCGAGATTCCGCCTTATTACCTTTGTTACTAGCGTAACATAGGTATTAGAATCGATTTTCACACGTCCTGCCGTCTGCGCCCGATAGCCATCCACACAAGCTATCTCACCTGTATAAAACATTCTCAATCGATAGAACTCGGCGCGATCTGGCTCGACAGTTTAATTACGACACCGTAGAATCAAATTGAATATGAAAAATCGACCCAGCAAGGTGAAATTTGCTGATGTCTGTATGTGCGTCTGTGGACGCGTTTCATCTAGGCAAGCTTTTTTCGAGATGGCTCATGCGATCAATATGGTTGATATCTCGTTCGATAGGCCCCATAGCGCCATTGATCGCTATTGAATTTTTTCTCGATCTGACTTCCGGTTTCGGAGATATATAGGCCAGAATGATTTTAGTGAGCGATTTTTTAAAAATCAACGGTACACTTTATCAACATGATTTCTTTAACAGTAGAAAGACCTCATCCATATCTACTTGGGGAAAAAAATTCATACCGATCTGACTTCCGGTTCCGGAGATTTACAGGATAGAAAGATTTTAGTTAACGATTTTTTACAAATCAACGGTACATCCCATCAACGTGAAATTTGCAGCAGTGGAAAGACCTCATCCATATCTACCTGCAGAAAAAATTTCATACCGATCTGACGTTTGGTGTTCGAGATTCCGCCTTATTACCTTTGTTACTAGCGTAACATAGGTATTAGAATCGATTTTCACACGTCCTGCCGTCTGCGCCCGATAGCCATCCACACAAGCTATCTCACCTGTATAAAACATTCTCAATCGATAGAACTCGGCGCGATCTGGCTCGACAGTTTAATTACGACACCGTAGAATCAAATTGAATATGAAAAATCGACCCAGCAAGGTGAAATTTGCTGATGTCTGTATGTGCGTCTGTGGACGCGTTTCATCTAGGCAAGCTTTTTTCGAGATGGCTCATGCGATCAATATGGTTGATATCTCGTTCGATAGGCCCCATAGCGCCATTGATCGCTATTGAATTTTTTCTCGATCTGACTTCCGGTTTCGGAGATATATAGGCCAGAATGATTTTAGTGAGCGATTTTTTAAAAATCAACGGTACACTTTATCAACATGATTTCTTTAACAGTAGAAAGACCTCATCCATATCTACTTGGGGAAAAAATTTCATACCGATCTGACTTCCGGTTCCGGAGATTTACAGGATAGAAAGATTTTAGTTAACGATTTTTTACAAATCAACGGTACATCCCATCAACGTGAAATTTGCAGCAATGGAAAGACCTCATCCATATCTACCTGCAGAAAAAATTTCATACCGATCTGACGTTTGGTGTTCGAGATTCCGCCTTATTACCTTTGTTACTAGCGTAACATAGGTATTAGAATCGATTTTCACACGTCCTGCCGTCTGCGCCCGATAGCCATCCACACAAGCTATCTCACCTGTATAAAACATTCTCAATCGATAGAACTCGGCGCGATCTGGCTCGACAGTTTAATTACGACACCGTAGAATCAAATTGAATATGAAAAATCGACCCAGCAAGGTGAAATTTGCTGATGTCTGTATGTGCGTCTGTGGACGCGTTTCATCTAGGCAAGCTTTTTTCGAGATGGCTCATGCGATCAATATGGTTGATATCTCGTTCGATAGGCCCCATAGCGCCATTGATCGCTATTGAATTTTTTCTCGATCTGACTTCCGGTTTCGGAGATATATAGGCCAGAATGATTTTAGTGAGCGATTTTTTAAAAATCAACGGTACACTTTATCAACATGATTTCTTTAACAGTAGAAAGACCTCATCCATATCTACTTGGGGAAAAAAATTCATACCGATCTGACTTCCGGTTCCGGAGATTTACAGGATAGAAAGATTTTAGTTAACGATTTTTTACAAATCAACGGTACATCCCATCAACGTGAAATTTGCAGCAGTGGAAAGACCTCATCCATATCTACCTGCAGAAAAAATTTCATACCGATCTGACGTTTGGTGTTCGAGATTCCGCCTTATTACCTTTGTTACTAGCGTAACATAGGTATTAGAATCGATTTTCACACGTCCTGCCGTCTGCGCCCGATAGCCATCCACACAAGCTATCTCACCTGTATAAAACATTCTCAATCGATAGAACTCGGCGCGATCTGGCTCGACAGTTTAATTACGACACCGTAGAATCAAATTGAATATGAAAAATCGACCCAGCAAGGTGAAATTTGCTGATGTCTGTATGTGCGTCTGTGGACGCGTTTCATCTAGGCAAGCTTTTTTCGAGATGGCTCATGCGATCAATATGGTTGATATCTCGTTCGATAGGCCCCATAGCGCCATTGATCGCTATTGAATTTTTTCTCGATCTGACTTCCGGTTTCGGAGATATATAGGCCAGAATGATTTTAGTGAGCGATTTTTTAAAAATCAACGGTACACTTTATCAACATGATTTCTTTAACAGTAGAAAGACCTCATCCATATCTACTTGGGGAAAAAATTTCATACCGATCTGACTTCCGGTTCCGGAGATTTACAGGATAGAAAGATTTTAGTTAACGATTTTTTACAAATCAACGGTACATCCCATCAACGTGAAATTTGCAGCAATGGAAAGACCTCATCCATATCTACCTGCAGAAAAAATTTCATACCGATCTGACGTTTGGTGTTCGAGATTCCGCCTTATTACCTTTGTTACTAGCGTAACATAGGTATTAGAATCGATTTTCACACGTCCTGCCGTCTGCGCCCGATAGCCATCCACACAAGCTATCTCACCTGTATAAAACATTCTCAATCGATAGAACTCGGCGCGATCTGGCTCGACAGTTTAATTACGACACCGTAGAATCAAATTGAATATGAAAAATCGACCCAGCAAGGTGAAATTTGCTGATGTCTGTATGTGCGTCTGTGGACGCGTTTCATCTAGGCAAGCTTTTTTCGAGATGGCTCATGCGATCAATATGGTTGATATCTCGTTCGATAGGCCCCATAGCGCCATTGATCGCTATTGAATTTTTTCTCGATCTGACTTCCGGTTTCGGAGATATATAGGCCAGAATGATTTTAGTGAGCGATTTTTTAAAAATCAACGGTACACTTTATCAACATGATTTCTTTAACAGTAGAAAGACCTCATCCATATCTACTTGGGGAAAAAAATTCATACCGATCTGACTTCCGGTTCCGGAGATTTACAGGATAGAAAGATTTTAGTTAACGATTTTTTACAAATCAACGGTACATCCCATCAACGTGAAATTTGCAGCAGTGGAAAGACCTCATCCATATCTACCTGCAGAAAAAATTTCATACCGATCTGACGTTTGGTGTTCGAGATTCCGCCTTATTACCTTTGTTACTAGCGTAACATAGGTATTAGAATCGATTTTCACACGTCCTGCCGTCTGCGCCCGATAGCCATCCACACAAGCTATCTCACCTGTATAAAACATTCTCAATCGATAGAACTCGGCGCGATCTGGCTCGACAGTTTAATTACGACACCGTAGAATCAAATTGAATATGAAAAATCGACCCAGCAAGGTGAAATTTGCTGATGTCTGTATGTGCGTCTGTGGACGCGTTTCATCTAGGCAAGCTTTTTTCGAGATGGCTCATGCGATCAATATGGTTGATATCTCGTTCGATAGGCCCCATAGCGCCATTGATCGCTATTGAATTTTTTCTCGATCTGACTTCCGGTTTCGGAGATATATAGGCCAGAATGATTTTAGTGAGCGATTTTTTAAAAATCAACGGTACACTTTATCAACATGATTTCTTTAACAGTAGAAAGACCTCATCCATATCTACTTGGGGAAAAAAATTCATACCGATCTGACTTCCGGTTCCGGAGATTTACAGGATAGAAAGATTTTAGTTAACGATTTTTTACAAATCAACGGTACATCCCATCAACGTGAAATTTGCAGCAGTGGAAAGACCTCATCCATATCTACCTGCAGAAAAAATTTCATACCGATCTGACGTTTGGTGTTCGAGATTCCGCCTTATTACCTTTGTTACTAGCGTAACATAGGTATTAGAATCGATTTTCACACGTCCTGCCGTCTGCGCCCGATAGCCATCCACACAAGCTATCTCACCTGTATAAAACATTCTCAATCGATAGAACTCGGCGCGATCTGGCTCGACAGTTTAATTACGACACCGTAGAATCAAATTGAATATGAAAAATCGACCCAGCAAGGTGAAATTTGCTGATGTCTGTATGTGCGTCTGTGGACGCGTTTCATCTAGGCAAGCTTTTTTCGAGATGGCTCATGCGATCAATATGGTTGATATCTCGTTCGATAGGCCCCATAGCGCCATTGATCGCTATTGAATTTTTTCTCGATCTGACTTCCGGTTTCGGAGATATATAGGCCAGAATGATTTTAGTGAGCGATTTTTTAAAAATCAACGGTACACTTTATCAACATGATTTCTTTAACAGTAGAAAGACCTCATCCATATCTACTTGGGGAAAAAAATTCATACCGATCTGACTTCCGGTTCCGGAGATTTACAGGATAGAAAGATTTTAGTTAACGATTTTTTACAAATCAACGGTACATCCCATCAACGTGAAATTTGCAGCAGTGGAAAGACCTCATCCATATCTACCTGCAGAAAAAATTTCATACCGATCTGACGTTTGGTGTTCGAGATTCCGCCTTATTACCTTTGTTACTAGCGTAACATAGGTATTAGAATCGATTTTCACACGTCCTGCCGTCTGCGCCCGATAGCCATCCACACAAGCTATCTCACCTGTATAAAACATTCTCAATCGATAGAACTCGGCGCGATCTGGCTCGACAGTTTAATTACGACACCGTAGAATCAAATTGAATATGAAAAATCGACCCAGCAAGGTGAAATTTGCTGATGTCTGTATGTGCGTCTGTGGACGCGTTTCATCTAGGCAAGCTTTTTTCGAGATGGCTCATGCGATCAATATGGTTGATATCTCGTTCGATAGGCCCCATAGCGCCATTGATCGCTATTGAATTTTTTCTCGATCTGACTTCCGGTTTCGGAGATATATAGGCCAGAATGATTTTAGTGAGCGATTTTTTAAAAATCAACGGTACACTTTATCAACATGATTTCTTTAACAGTAGAAAGACCTCATCCATATCTACTTGGGGAAAAAAATTCATACCGATCTGACTTCCGGTTCCGGAGATTTACAGGATAGAAAGATTTTAGTTAACGATTTTTTACAAATCAACGGTACATCCCATCAACGTGAAATTTGCAGCAGTGGAAAGACCTCATCCATATCTACCTGCAGAAAAAATTTCATACCGATCTGACGTTTGGTGTTCGAGATTCCGCCTTATTACCTTTGTTACTAGCGTAACATAGGTATTAGAATCGATTTTCACACGTCCTGCCGTCTGCGCCCGATAGCCATCCACACAAGCTATCTCACCTGTATAAAACATTCTCAATCGATAGAACTCGGCGCGATCTGGCTCGACAGTTTAATTACGACACCGTAGAATCAAATTGAATATGAAAAATCGACCCAGCAAGGTGAAATTTGCTGATGTCTGTATGTGCGTCTGTGGACGCGTTTCATCTAGGCAAGCTTTTTTCGAGATGGCTCATGCGATCAATATGGTTGATATCTCGTTCGATAGGCCCCATAGCGCCATTGATCGCTATTGAATTTTTTCTCGATCTGACTTCCGGTTTCGGAGATATATAGGCCAGAATGATTTTAGTGAGCGATTTTTTAAAAATCAACGGTACACTTTATCAACATGATTTCTTTAACAGTAGAAAGACCTCATCCATATCTACTTGGGGAAAAAATTTCATACCGATCTGACTTCCGGTTCCGGAGATTTACAGGATAGAAAGATTTTAGTTAACGATTTTTTACAAATCAACGGTACATCCCATCAACGTGAAATTTGCAGCAATGGAAAGACCTCATCCATATCTACCTGCAGAAAAAATTTCATACCGATCTGACGTTTGGTGTTCGAGATTCCGCCTTATTACCTTTGTTACTAGCGTAACATAGGTATTAGAATCGATTTTCACACGTCCTGCCGTCTGCGCCCGATAGCCATCCACACAAGCTATCTCACCTGTATAAAACATTCTCAATCGATAGAACTCGGCGCGATCTGGCTCGACAGTTTAATTACGACACCGTAGAATCAAATTGAATATGAAAAATCGACCCAGCAAGGTGAAATTTGCTGATGTCTGTATGTGCGTCTGTGGACGCGTTTCATCTAGGCAAGCTTTTTTCGAGATGGCTCATGCGATCAATATGGTTGATATCTCGTTCGATAGGCCCCATAGCGCCATTGATCGCTATTGAATTTTTTCTCGATCTGACTTCCGGTTTCGGAGATATATAGGCCAGAATGATTTTAGTGAGCGATTTTTTAAAAATCAACGGTACACTTTATCAACATGATTTCTTTAACAGTAGAAAGACCTCATCCATATCTACTTGGGGAAAAAAATTCATACCGATCTGACTTCCGGTTCCGGAGATTTACAGGATAGAAAGATTTTAGTTAACGATTTTTTACAAATCAACGGTACATCCCATCAACGTGAAATTTGCAGCAGTGGAAAGACCTCATCCATATCTACCTGCAGAAAAAATTTCATACCGATCTGACGTTTGGTGTTCGAGATTCCGCCTTATTACCTTTGTTACTAGCGTAACATAGGTATTAGAATCGATTTTCACACGTCCTGCCGTCTGCGCCCGATAGCCATCCACACAAGCTATCTCACCTGTATAAAACATTCTCAATCGATAGAACTCGGCGCGATCTGGCTCGACAGTTTAATTACGACACCGTAGAATCAAATTGAATATGAAAAATCGACCCAGCAAGGTGAAATTTGCTGATGTCTGTATGTGCGTCTGTGGACGCGTTTCATCTAGGCAAGCTTTTTTCGAGATGGCTCATGCGATCAATATGGTTGATATCTCGTTCGATAGGCCCCATAGCGCCATTGATCGCTATTGAATTTTTTCTCGATCTGACTTCCGGTTTCGGAGATATATAGGCCAGAATGATTTTAGTGAGCGATTTTTTAAAAATCAACGGTACACTTTATCAACATGATTTCTTTAACAGTAGAAAGACCTCATCCATATCTACTTGGGGAAAAAAATTCATACCGATCTGACTTCCGGTTCCGGAGATTTACAGGATAGAAAGATTTTAGTTAACGATTTTTTACAAATCAACGGTACATCCCATCAACGTGAAATTTGCAGCAGTGGAAAGACCTCATCCATATCTACCTGCAGAAAAAATTTCATACCGATCTGACGTTTGGTGTTCGAGATTCCGCCTTATTACCTTTGTTACTAGCGTAACATAGGTATTAGAATCGATTTTCACACGTCCTGCCGTCTGCGCCCGATAGCCATCCACACAAGCTATCTCACCTGTATAAAACATTCTCAATCGATAGAACTCGGCGCGATCTGGCTCGACAGTTTAATTACGACACCGTAGAATCAAATTGAATATGAAAAATCGACCCAGCAAGGTGAAATTTGCTGATGTCTGTATGTGCGTCTGTGGACGCGTTTCATCTAGGCAAGCTTTTTTCGAGATGGCTCATGCGATCAATATGGTTGATATCTCGTTCGATAGGCCCCATAGCGCCATTGATCGCTATTGAATTTTTTCTCGATCTGACTTCCGGTTTCGGAGATATATAGGCCAGAATGATTTTAGTGAGCGATTTTTTAAAAATCAACGGTACACTTTATCAACATGATTTCTTTAACAGTAGAAAGACCTCATCCATATCTACTTGGGGAAAAAAATTCATACCGATCTGACTTCCGGTTCCGGAGATTTACAGGATAGAAAGATTTTAGTTAACGATTTTTTACAAATCAACGGTACATCCCATCAACGTGAAATTTGCAGCAGTGGAAAGACCTCATCCATATCTACCTGCAGAAAAAATTTCATACCGATCTGACGTTTGGTGTTCGAGATTCCGCCTTATTACCTTTGTTACTAGCGTAACATAGGTATTAGAATCGATTTTCACACGTCCTGCCGTCTGCGCCCGATAGCCATCCACACAAGCTATCTCACCTGTATAAAACATTCTCAATCGATAGAACTCGGCGCGATCTGGCTCGACAGTTTAATTACGACACCGTAGAATCAAATTGAATATGAAAAATCGACCCAGCAAGGTGAAATTTGCTGATGTCTGTATGTGCGTCTGTGGACGCGTTTCATCTAGGCAAGCTTTTTTCGAGATGGCTCATGCGATCAATATGGTTGATATCTCGTTCGATAGGCCCCATAGCGCCATTGATCGCTATTGAATTTTTTCTCGATCTGACTTCCGGTTTCGGAGATATATAGGCCAGAATGATTTTAGTGAGCGATTTTTTAAAAATCAACGGTACACTTTATCAACATGATTTCTTTAACAGTAGAAAGACCTCATCCATATCTACTTGGGGAAAAAATTTCATACCGATCTGACTTCCGGTTCCGGAGATTTACAGGATAGAAAGATTTTAGTTAACGATTTTTTACAAATCAACGGTACATCCCATCAACGTGAAATTTGCAGCAATGGAAAGACCTCATCCATATCTACCTGCAGAAAAAATTTCATACCGATCTGACGTTTGGTGTTCGAGATTCCGCCTTATTACCTTTGTTACTAGCGTAACATAGGTATTAGAATCGATTTTCACACGTCCTGCCGTCTGCGCCCGATAGCCATCCACACAAGCTATCTCACCTGTATAAAACATTCTCAATCGATAGAACTCGGCGCGATCTGGCTCGACAGTTTAATTACGACACCGTAGAATCAAATTGAATATGAAAAATCGACCCAGCAAGGTGAAATTTGCTGATGTCTGTATGTGCGTCTGTGGACGCGTTTCATCTAGGCAAGCTTTTTTCGAGATGGCTCATGCGATCAATATGGTTGATATCTCGTTCGATAGGCCCCATAGCGCCATTGATCGCTATTGAATTTTTTCTCGATCTGACTTCCGGTTTCGGAGATATATAGGCCAGAATGATTTTAGTGAGCGATTTTTTAAAAATCAACGGTACACTTTATCAACATGATTTCTTTAACAGTAGAAAGACCTCATCCATATCTACTTGGGGAAAAAATTTCATACCGATCTGACTTCCGGTTCCGGAGATTTACAGGATAGAAAGATTTTAGTTAACGATTTTTTACAAATCAACGGTACATCCCATCAACGTGAAATTTGCAGCAATGGAAAGACCTCATCCATATCTACCTGCAGAAAAAATTTCATACCGATCTGACGTTTGGTGTTCGAGATTCCGCCTTATTACCTTTGTTACTAGCGTAACATAGGTATTAGAATCGATTTTCACACGTCCTGCCGTCTGCGCCCGATAGCCATCCACACAAGCTATCTCACCTGTATAAAACATTCTCAATCGATAGAACTCGGCGCGATCTGGCTCGACAGTTTAATTACGACACCGTAGAATCAAATTGAATATGAAAAATCGACCCAGCAAGGTGAAATTTGCTGATGTCTGTATGTGCGTCTGTGGACGCGTTTCATCTAGGCAAGCTTTTTTCGAGATGGCTCATGCGATCAATATGGTTGATATCTCGTTCGATAGGCCCCATAGCGCCATTGATCGCTATTGAATTTTTTCTCGATCTGACTTCCGGGTTCGGAGATATATAGGCCAGAATGATTTTAGTGAGCGATTTTTTAAAAATCAACGGTACACTTTATCAACATGATTTCTTTAACAGTAGAAAGACCTCATCCATATCTACTTGGGGAAAAAAATTCATACCGATCTGACTTCCGGTTCCGGAGATTTACAGGATAGAAAGATTTTAGTTAACGATTTTTTACAAATCAACGGTACATCCCATCAACGTGAAATTTGCAGCAGTGGAAAGACCTCATCCATATCTACCTGCAGAAAAAATTTCATACCGATCTGACGTTTGGTGTTCGAGATTCCGCCTTATTACCTTTGTTACTAGCGTAACATAGGTATTAGAATCGATTTTCACACGTCCTGCCGTCTGCGCCCGATAGCCATCCACACAAGCTATCTCACCTGTATAAAACATTCTCAATCGATAGAACTCGGCGCGATCTGGCTCGACAGTTTAATTACGACACCGTAGAATCAAATTGAATATGAAAAATCGACCCAGCAAGGTGAAATTTGCTGATGTCTGTATGTGCGTCTGTGGACGCGTTTCATCTAGGCAAGCTTTTTTCGAGATGGCTCATGCGATCAATATGGTTGATATCTCGTTCGATAGGCCCCATAGCGCCATTGATCGCTATTGAATTTTTTCTCGATCTGACTTCCGGTTTCGGAGATATATAGGCCAGAATGATTTTAGTGAGCGATTTTTTAAAAATCAACGGTACACTTTATCAACATGATTTCTTTAACAGTAGAAAGACCTCATCCATATCTACTTGGGGAAAAAATTTCATACCGATCTGACTTCCGGTTCCGGAGATTTACAGGATAGAAAGATTTTAGTTAACGATTTTTTACAAATCAACGGTACATCCCATCAACGTGAAATTTGCAGCAATGGAAAGACCTCATCCATATCTACCTGCAGAAAAAATTTCATACCGATCTGACGTTTGGTGTTCGAGATTCCGCCTTATTACCTTTGTTACTAGCGTAACATAGGTATTAGAATCGATTTTCACACGTCCTGCCGTCTGCGCCCGATAGCCATCCACACAAGCTATCTCACCTGTATAAAACATTCTCAATCGATAGAACTCGGCGCGATCTGGCTCGACAGTTTAATTACGACACCGTAGAATCAAATTGAATATGAAAAATCGACCCAGCAAGGTGAAATTTGCTGATGTCTGTATGTGCGTCTGTGGACGCGTTTCATCTAGGCAAGCTTTTTTCGAGATGGCTCATGCGATCAATATGGTTGATATCTCGTTCGATAGGCCCCATAGCGCCATTGATCGCTATTGAATTTTTTCTCGATCTGACTTCCGGTTTCGGAGATATATAGGCCAGAATGATTTTAGTGAGCGATTTTTTAAAAATCAACGGTACACTTTATCAACATGATTTCTTTAACAGTAGAAAGACCTCATCCATATCTACTTGGGGAAAAAAATTCATACCGATCTGACTTCCGGTTCCGGAGATTTACAGGATAGAAAGATTTTAGTTAACGATTTTTTACAAATCAACGGTACATCCCATCAACGTGAAATTTGCAGCAGTGGAAAGACCTCATCCATATCTACCTGCAGAAAAAATTTCATACCGATCTGACGTTTGGTGTTCGAGATTCCGCCTTATTACCTTTGTTACTAGCGTAACATAGGTATTAGAATCGATTTTCACACGTCCTGCCGTCTGCGCCCGATAGCCATCCACACAAGCTATCTCACCTGTATAAAACATTCTCAATCGATAGAACTCGGCGCGATCTGGCTCGACAGTTTAATTACGACACCGTAGAATCAAATTGAATATGAAAAATCGACCCAGCAAGGTGAAATTTGCTGATGTCTGTATGTGCGTCTGTGGACGCGTTTCATCTAGGCAAGCTTTTTTCGAGATGGCTCATGCGATCAATATGGTTGATATCTCGTTCGATAGGCCCCATAGCGCCATTGATCGCTATTGAATTTTTTCTCGATCTGACTTCCGGTTTCGGAGATATATAGGCCAGAATGATTTTAGTGAGCGATTTTTTAAAAATCAACGGTACACTTTATCAACATGATTTCTTTAACAGTAGAAAGACCTCATCCATATCTACTTGGGGAAAAAAATTCATACCGATCTGACTTCCGGTTCCGGAGATTTACAGGATAGAAAGATTTTAGTTAACGATTTTTTACAAATCAACGGTACATCCCATCAACGTGAAATTTGCAGCAGTGGAAAGACCTCATCCATATCTACCTGCAGAAAAAATTTCATACCGATCTGACGTTTGGTGTTCGAGATTCCGCCTTATTACCTTTGTTACTAGCGTAACATAGGTATTAGAATCGATTTTCACACGTCCTGCCGTCTGCGCCCGATAGCCATCCACACAAGCTATCTCACCTGTATAAAACATTCTCAATCGATAGAACTCGGCGCGATCTGGCTCGACAGTTTAATTACGACACCGTAGAATCAAATTGAATATGAAAAATCGACCCAGCAAGGTGAAATTTGCTGATGTCTGTATGTGCGTCTGTGGACGCGTTTCATCTAGGCAAGCTTTTTTCGAGATGGCTCATGCGATCAATATGGTTGATATCTCGTTCGATAGGCCCCATAGCGCCATTGATCGCTATTGAATTTTTTCTCGATCTGACTTCCGGTTTCGGAGATATATAGGCCAGAATGATTTTAGTGAGCGATTTTTTAAAAATCAACGGTACACTTTATCAACATGATTTCTTTAACAGTAGAAAGACCTCATCCATATCTACTTGGGGAAAAAATTTCATACCGATCTGACTTCCGGTTCCGGAGATTTACAGGATAGAAAGATTTTAGTTAACGATTTTTTACAAATCAACGGTACATCCCATCAACGTGAAATTTGCAGCAATGGAAAGACCTCATCCATATCTACCTGCAGAAAAAATTTCATACCGATCTGACGTTTGGTGTTCGAGATTCCGCCTTATTACCTTTGTTACTAGCGTAACATAGGTATTAGAATCGATTTTCACACGTCCTGCCGTCTGCGCCCGATAGCCATCCACACAAGCTATCTCACCTGTATAAAACATTCTCAATCGATAGAACTCGGCGCGATCTGGCTCGACAGTTTAATTACGACACCGTAGAATCAAATTGAATATGAAAAATCGACCCAGCAAGGTGAAATTTGCTGATGTCTGTATGTGCGTCTGTGG